>NC_084800.1:49918793-50225579 GCF_963169125.1 Humulus lupulus | reverse complement strand
GCGTCCCCCTATTTTGTAACTATCTTAATTTATGCCCAAGGGGCTGATACAATTTCTTTAAATATTACTTACATGTGCTTTACATTTCTTGGCTCGAAATATTTTGCACATTTTTTATGGATGAATCATTTATGTTTATTTTTTCATACAAACATATCGTGGATTTAGGTTCGAAGCTCAATGCATTCATGCATAGTTTGTTCAAATTATCCGTTTCCGACCTCGTTATTTTTCAAAGTCGGGTATTACTTTAACCATGAACCCAAAATTACTTGTATGGTATGTAATGTAAATGATTTGGTTATATCTTTTTTTGTTTAGTCACTTTCACTCATCCTCAGTTTTTGTTCCGAGGTTAAGAGTTCGAAACTATTTTTCTTTAAGATATTCCAGCCTCGATCTCGACTTGTTTCGCAATAGGTTTAGGTTCCTACTTATCATCGATTAATTTTTTGGCTGGTTTGTTCCAAACCTGTTAAGTTTGCACATCTGGTTAACTCCAAACGTTTTAGGTTTTTGGTAGTTCGGTTATGTCAAAACTATCTAAGCTCGCATACTTGGTTATCTCCAAATACTTTATGTTTTTGATAATTCGGTTATGTCCAAACTATCTCAGCTCGTGTATTTGGTTATATCCAAATACTTTATATATTTTTGATAATTCGGTTATGTCCGAACTATCTAGGCTCGCGTACTTGGTTATCTCCAAATACTTTGTTTTTGATAATTCGGTTATGTCCGAACTATCTCAGCTCGTGTATTTGGTTATATCCAAATACTTTATATATTTTTGATAATTCGGATATGTCCGAACTATCTAGGCTCGCGTATTTGGTTATATCCAAATACTTTATATATATATTTTGCATATGTTATTTTATTTTTTAAGCTGATGGTATATGTACCAATGATGCCCCCTTAATATCCTATGAGTGTGACCATAGGTTATTAAATTAAGAGAGATTGCAAAAATGAAAAGAAATAACATATTTGAACGAAATGGAACTTTTATTTGATGACATTAAAAAAAAAATAAGCTAATACAAATAGAAACTCATGGTTATAGGCAACACTTTTCCTATACTACTGATAGTAAGGTCTAAGGTGTTCGCCATTCCATGCTCGCGGTACTAGGCTCCAGTCCAATCTCGCAAGTTTGTACACACCAGGTCGGATGACTGACTCTATCTGGTATGGTTCTTCCCAGTTCGGCCCGAGCACTCCAGCTGCCGGATCTCGAGTAGCCAAGAATACGCGTCTTAACACCAGATCTCCCATTCCGAATTTTTCGATCTCGAACCCTCTTGTTGAAATATCTGGTAGTTCGTTGCTGGTAGGCAGCATTTCTCAGCTGGGCCTCTTCTCTTTTTCCTTCGATCAAGTCTAAGGTTTCCTCGAGCTGAGTATGGTTTGAACTTTGGTCGTAGGTCTGAGTTCGGATCGTTGGGATTTCGACTTCTATGGGCAACATTGCCTCGCAGCCGTATGCTAGAGAGAACGGGGTATGTCATGTCGAGGTTCGAGCCGTTGTCCTGTATCCCCAAAGGACTTGGGGCAATTCTTCAGGCCACCGTCCCTTCGCTTCCTCCAACTTTTTCTTTAGTGAACTCTTGAGAGTTTTGTTCACAGCTTCGACCTGGCCATTCGCTTGAGGGTGGGCCACTGATGAAAAACTCTTTATTATACCGTTTTTCTCACAAAAATTGGTGAATAGGTCGCAATCGAACTGAGTTCCGTTGTCGGATACGATCTTCCTCGGTACTCCATATCGGCACACGATGCTCTTTACAACGAAATCAAGGATTTTCTTTGAAGTTATAGTTGCCAATGGTTCAGCCTCCGTCCATTTTGTGAAGTAATCCACGGTGACTACAGCATATTTTACTCCGCCTTTGCTAGTCGGGAGAGAGCCTATGAGGTCGATGCCCCATACTGCAAAAGGCCATGGGAACGTCAACATGGTCAGCTCGGATGGTGGAGCTCGGGGTATCGTGGCGAATCTCTGGCATTTGTCGCATTTCTTCACATACTCGAAAGAATCCACTTTAATGGTTGGCCAGAAATATCCCTGGCGTATGATCTTCTTGGACAGGCTGTGCCCCCCAGTGTGATCTCCGCAGAACCCTTCATGAATTTCTTCGATGATTTTCTTAGCCTCGGGAGGGGTTACGCACCTGAGTAACGGCATGGAATATCCCCTTTGGTACAGCCTTCCATCCAAAATTATGTAACGGGGAAGTTGGTACATCAACTTTCGAGCTTGGTTCCGATCTTTTGGAAGAACTCCATTTTCGAGATAATCAACTATCGGGGTCATCCAAGTCGGCTCTGTTTCGATCATACACACATCATCCTCTTCTGGCTCGTTTATGCTAGGTGATGATAGGTGTTCTATGGGTACAACATTCAGCTCTTCATTTTCGGTGGATGTGGCGAGTCGAGCTAAGGCATCTGCATTTAAGTTCCGTTCTCGGGGGACTTGTTCGATTGCATAAAACTCAAAATACTCTAATGCAGATTTTGCCTTCTCCAGGTAAGCTGCCATTCTTGTGCCTCGAGCCTGGTATTCTCCCAAGATTTGATTAACCACGAGTTGGGAGTCACTGTAGCAATGTATAGCTTTAGCCTTGAGCTCCTTTGCTATTCGTAGTCCCGCGAGTAGAGCCTCGTACTCGGCCTCATTATTCGATGCTTTAAAGCCAAACTTAAAGCGGAGTGAAATTTACTCCCTGCGGGGGTGATCAGAATAACCCCTGCCCCTGCTCCATTTTCATTTGACGAGCCGTCGACGTAAAGTTTCCATAGCTCGTGGGCCGTGGTTATTACCTCGTCGTCGGCTATTCCAGTACATTCCATTATAAAGTCCGCCAGTGCCTGTGCCTTAATGGTCGTCCTCGGGTGGTAGGTGATCTCGAACTATCCGAGCTCAACAGCCCATTTAAGAAGTCGACCTGACGCCTCTGGTTTGGATAGGACTTGCCTAAGTGGCTGATCAGTCAATACATGAATGGGATGTGCCTGAAAGTAAGGGCAGAGTTTACGGGATGAATGAACTAAACTGAGCGTGAGTTTCTCCATCAGTGGATACCTTGACTCTGCCCCCAGTAATCTTTTACTGATGTAGTAAACGGGTCTCTGCACCCTCTCTTCTTCTCGAATGAGCACTGCGCTTATCGCGTGCTTGGTGGTTGAGAGATATAGGTACAATACTGTTGGGGTTTTATGCCCTAATTAAAACCCAAATTCTTTGTAATCTCATTTTATTATTAATAAAAGAATAGAAATCATTTTTTGACTTGGTCAATTACTTTGCTTACATGTTTTATTTTCATGATTATTTGTTTAATATAAACTTCTATTAAATCCTGAGCATATAGCTAATCTTATTTATAGTGACGTAATTACAGTGGAATATAAATATGATTATATGTTCAAAATAAGTTAGTCCTAAGATTAGTCAGTGCACCGGATTTACACTGACTTTCCAATCTACGATATGATCTACTTACACATTACAGTGTTATGTTCTTTCCAGAACATTAGCAAAGTAGATAAGATCAGATGTATTTGTTACATCGGACAGGACCGATATTGACAGTTGATAAGATAACTAAACATACCGTTATTATCTATTCTAGTCATATCATATAGTTGACCATAGGTCAATTCAATCTCAATTCTGAGTGGTTAGTATTCTAACTGATTGTAATATTTGAGTTCTTTGACTTGTTCGTTACCAGCTTACCCTACGGACTAGCCCATACTTACATCTTGGGAACTCGGTAGTATAATTGAGTGGGAGTGTTAATCATAGATATGAACTTCTATAGCTTCTGATGAAGAAGTGAAACGATGGTTTCCTTTTAGTTTGGTTCAAGGTGTTAAATGATAGAGATCTCATTTCAGCAATTAAATTAGTTTACTGAAATATCATTTACAAGGAACTAAGTGTTTTAAGGATAAAATACAATGAGGGGTAAAACAGTATTTTAGTCCGATCTCATTGTAGACCGTCTATAGAGGATTGAGTGACAATTATGGTTGTAACAATGGATAATTAATAGCGTATCTATATTTGTTATAGAGCGTTCTATGAATTCAAGAGTGCAATTCCAAGTCTATAGTGGAGTCACGAGGAATTAATAAGTTAGTAAATTTATTTGTTAAATTTATGATAACTTATTGGAGCTTGATTTCATAGGCCCATGGTCCCCATTGTACCTTGGATAAAATCATCTAGATAGTCTCAATTAATTGATTTAATCATCAATTAGAATTATCAAAGTTGACCAGGTCAATTTTGGATATTTTCACAGAGTTGTGTAATTTTGAGAAGAAAAGAGAAATTATGGCAGATTTATTAATTAAGATAAATTGGTATCTAAATTAATAAATAAGTTTAAATCAAGGTTCAAATTATAAATAATTAATTTGATAAATGATTTAAATAATTATTTAATCAATTAAATCAATAGAAAATAATACAGGCCTTGATTTTAAGTCCAATGGGCTTATAATCAAATGAGAAATTTCACGGGCCTATAGCCCATGATAATTTCAACCTAGGGCTTCAAAATGGCTGTTATTTCATTGATTTTTTAATTAAATTAAATGGCCTAATTGAGTCTATAAAAGGAGTGCTTAGAGAGAATATTTAAGAGACGACAGATAAGTCACAAGTCAGATTTTCTGATAGCTTTATATTCTCTCTAAACACAAGTCATTTTCTAAGCCACTTTGTTATTTTCTCTTCTTCTCTCTATATCTATCTCATATATCTATCTCATGTGTTGAGAATTGCCCACACTAGTCTAGGTGGTTCTAAGGATACATTGGAAGATCGTGAAGAAAATAGAAGATCGGTTCAGTTTCTTGGTAATACTCTGCGACAGAGAGGATACAAGAGTTAAAGAAACTGAAGGAAGGACTCTTTAATTCCGCTGCATATACTGTAAGTATTATATTATTTGTTTCTCTTTGAATTTAATTTTAGAAACATGTTTTAGGCTATCTCGTATTAATTTGTTTAATATTATATATACATGAAAATAAATAAAGATCATGTATAAGCTTTTTCCAACAAATACTTCTCCCATTTCAGGTTTTGATAGGATGGGCGGTTCCGCTAGGTGCTTTTTGAGCTCCTGAAAGGCCAGCTCGCATTCCTCTGTCCATTCAAATTTCTTACCTCCTCTTAGTAAGTTGAAAAATGGAAGACCACGATCCGTAGATTTCGAGATGAATCTGCTTAGGGCTGCCATCCTGCCAGTCAGACTTTGGACATCCTTGTGCCTTCGAGGCGAGGGCATGTCAATCAGGGCCTTGATCTTGTCGGGATATGCCTCGATTCCACGGGAGTTCACAATAAAGCCCAGAAATTTTCCTGAAGATACCCCAAAAGTGCACTTCTAAGGATTTAGCTTCATGTTATACTTTCTGAGCACGCCGAAGCACTCTTCGAGGTCATCAACATGGTTCTTGTTGAGTTAAGACTTTACAAGCATGTCATCAACATAAACCTCCATGTTGTTCCCAATTTGTTCCGAAAACATCATGTTTACGAGCCGTTGGTATGTGGCTCCAGCATTCTTGAGCCCGAATGGCATGACATTATAACAATATAGGCCTTTATCCGTGATGAAGCTCGCATGTTCTTGGTCTGGGGCGTGCATGGGAATCTGGTTATATCTAGAATAGGCATCCATGAACGATATCAGGCCATGCCCCGCTATGGCATCCACGAGCTGGTCAATCCTTGGTAACGGAAAACAGTCTTTTGGGCAAGCTTTGTTGAGATCTGAGTAGTCAATGCAGGTTCTCCACGTCCCATTGGGCTTTGGGACTAACACCGGATTGGCTACCCAGTCAGGGTAAAAGGCGTCCCTAATGAAATGGTTTGCCTTTAACCTGTCAACCTCCTCCTTCAGTGCTTTCTTTCTGTTTTCGTCCAGCTGCCTTTGCTTTTGTTGCTTTGGGGGAAAGCTTTTGTCTATGTTTAGAGCATGGCTTGCTACATTCGGGCTTATCCCCACCATGTCGGAATGCGACCATGCGAAGACATCCTGGTTTTTCTTCAGAAAGCAAATTAATTGCTATTTTGTCTCATCTGGGAGGTGTTTCCCGACCTTCACCTTTCTCAAGGGTTTAGCTTCCTCGAGCTGAATTTCTTCGAGCTCCTCTAGAGGTTCGAGGTCAACTTTCTCCTCAATCCTCGGATCAATCTCCTCGTCGATTTCTAAGACCGTTCCATCTTTATTTTGTATGATAACGAGTGCCTAGGCGCTCGTTTGCTTCTTTCCCCTCAAAGAGATGCTATAGCACTCCCTCCCTGCCAGTTGGTCCCCTTTTAATGTCCCGACTCCGCTAGGAGTCGGGAACTTAAGGGCCAGATGCCTTACTGATGAAACTGCCCCCAGCCCGACCAGGGCGGGTCTCCCGAGCAGCACATTGTAGGCAGATGGCAAGTCTACCACCACGAACTCCATTATCTTGGTCACCGAGACTGGATAGTCTCCCAAGGTCACGGGGAGCTCAATGGATCCCATGCAGGCAGTTCCTTCTCCTGAAAAGCCGTACAAAGTAGTTGCACATGCCTTCAGGTCGCGAAGGGAGAGTCCCATTTTCTTGAGGGTTGCTTTGTAAAGAATGTTGACTGAGCTCCCATTATCTATGAGAACTCGGTGGACTCTTTTGTTGGCGAGCTGAAGAGTAATAACCAGCGGATCATGATGTGGGAATTGAACATGGGAGGCGTCCTCCTCAGTGAAGGTTATGGGTTGTGATTCAATCCTCTGGCTTTTAGGTGCCCTAGGTTCGGGTTCATAAGGAGACCCGTCCCCTGTCTTAAGCTCGTTAACATATCTCTTTTGGGCATTCCTGCCCCCTCCTGCGAGATGAGGCCCTCCCGAGATGGTTATTACGTCCTCTCCATCTATCGGGGGGGGGGGGGGGGGGGGCTGTCCTCTTCCTGAGATCAGGGGTTATTATTTTGTGTTGTCGGAGGCGCGGCTACTCTTTGGCTTGCGGCCGTCTGACCAGTATTCTGGTTTTTTACATACTGCCGGAAGTAACCTCTCGAGATCAACCCTTCGATCTCGTCCTTCAGTTGTCGACATTCATCAGTTGTGTGCCCGGTGTCTCTGTGGAACCAGCAATACTTATTGGAATCCCTCTTGGATTTTTGATTTCTCATTGGGTCTGGACGCCTGAAAGGGACCTGGTTTTCATTAGCCAGGTATATGTTTTCCCGAGACTCGTTGAGCTCGGTGTGCACTTTATACATGGAGAAATACCTCTCTCCTTTCTTTTTCTTTCCTCCCTCAGCTTCGGGATTACTTCCTTCGTTCTTTTTCCTCTTGGATGGGTTCTTCGAGGCAGGCTTTGGTGCCGCTGGGTCCGCCGAGGTTGAGGCAGATTTGATGTTTATCGTTGTAGTTTCGGACTGGGAGGTCGCTTTGAGCGTCGACCTCGCTTCCTCTACATTGACAAACCTCTGCGCTCGTCTGTTAAACTCGATTATTGACCTTACCGGTTTCCCTTGCATGTCGTCCCAAAGGGCACTTCCCGGTAATACGCCAGCTCGGATTGCCATTAGGTGTCCACTGTCATCCACATCCCGAGCTCGGGCTACTTCCAGATTGAATCTTGTTAAGTAACTCTTCAATGTTTCACCCGGTTGCTGCCGGACGTTAGTTAAGGTGGATGCTTCTGGTCTGACCCCTACCATTGCTCTGAACTGCTTCTTAAAGTCTTTAGACAACTGCTCCCACGAGGTTATTGAGTGTCTCTTGTACTTTTCAAACCAACTTTTGGCGGGTCCTGCCAATGATGTTGGAAACAACATGCACCTGAGCTCATAACCCACGTTACTGGCTCTCATGATAGTGTTGAACGTGCTCAGGTGACTACATGGATCGGTCTTTCCTTCAAACGTTGGGACGTGTGGAATCCGAAACCCTTGAGGAAATTGAGTGTCAGAAATATGGGGAGCAAACGGTTCGAGCTCCTCATCAGAGTCCTCATATCGACTCAATCCTCGTTCATTCTTCAAAAGCCTAAAGGCTCTTTCGAGCTGATCGATTCTTTCTTGGACTGGGTTAGTAGGAGGTGCTGTCTGGAATTGACTGTCATTGATCGTGATTCCAGGCTCGCGTCTCCGCGAGGGATCTCTACGCTTATTCAAGCGATCTCTCAGGTCCGGATTTGTTTGATCTCCATTCCCCTGATTCTGATTCAGATGATTGCGCAGGTCGGGACGATTCTTGCGATTTCTAGTATTCTTACGACCTCGGTCGTGTTTGCTGACGGACCTGGTCTCTCCGGATTCGTCACTGGTGAGACTCATTGCTCGGTTGTTTTGCGATGGATTCTTTCCACGTCGCCTCGTCTCCGCGGTGCGAGACCGAGACGTCTGGCTTCTCTCAGATGGAGCGCCTCTTCGCTCCTGGAAAGTCTCCCTGTTTCCTTGTCCATCCCCTGCACGCCCTTGATCCTGATCTCGAACAGGTTGAGCGTTTCTGCGGGGTGGCGAAGGATATCTTATGGGTGACGGAGGGAACTGTATAGGCGACGGTGGCTGCCACCCTTGTCGCGGCCTAGAGGGTCCAGAATTTGCCCGAGATGGGTCAGTCGCGTTCGGTGCGCTCCCAGGTACCTGAGTCCGAGCCTCTGCAGGGGTTCGGTTATTCTCAGTTCCTGCAGGCACTTCCACAGGCGGGTTAGGCGGGACCCGAGCTCGGGTACTCCTCTGGGGCCTAGGAGGAGCAGATGGCTCTGCTGGCGCCGAAGGTTGAGTCGGCCTCCTTGTGGCAGAATCCTTTCGTGGACGCCCACGGGGCCTCCGAGGAGGAACATGCACGTCCTTTGGAGGAGGGACTTGGTTTTCGCGCGGAGGCGGGGGCTGAGCCACCTGCGCCTCTGCAGCAATCCTAGTCAACTCCTCATTCCGTTTGTTGGCCTCTGCCAACAGCTGTTTCAACTGCCGGTTTTCCAGTTCTACAATAGGAACGTAACGCTCAGGATTGTAGTACATATCCTCATCCCTTGGTGGAGGCGGTGGTCCCTGGGAATCAGAAGACCCACTCCTCTCCTCAACATCCGGGTTCTCCATTGGTTGTTTTCCACGACGTCTTGGGTAATTTTCTTCAGGGGTGTTCTGATTGTTTGTGGCCATGATTTTCTCAGGGATGAATGCTTAAGGCTCTCAATGAAAGCACCAAACTGTTGACGCCGTTTTTCATCAAACAGTGAAAGAAGAGCACATAAACAATAGTTGATAATGGCCAATTGAAATAAAACAATGTAAACACACGATTTTTACGTGGTTCAGCAGTTAAATCTGCCTAGTCCACGAGTCTTTGTTATTAAACTCAAGATTATCTCTAGGAATTCTTTAGGAATGAATTCTCCAGAGTTTTCTCTCAAGGATCAGAATTTCGGTCCTTTACAATGGTGCATGGCCTCTCTATTTATAGAGAAGGCTGCATAATACTACCCCACATATTTTGGGTAGTTACTCTTTTTTTATAAATAAAATAAATGGCTTTAAATGCCAATAATCAGATATAAAAGGAAACGTCCCCTGAAGACCAGGAGACGTATAACTGACCAAATAATATCCCACGATTCTAGGAGATTTACAATAATAAATGAGGATTACATCTCATATTTATAACACTTGTAGATATTCAAGGTGGTTATCGCGTATCTCTAAGGCTTTAGCTTCCCAGGTTTCCCGTCATCTATCGAGCTAGAAACATCTCCCGAGGCCACATGGCTTTCGAGATCGTACGTGCGTCGAGCTCGGGACCCCTGATCCGAAGTCGTCCCTGAAGATGAGTGTGTTCCCGGAGCTATCTTTCGAGATCATGAATACTTCGAGGTCACCATACTCGAGGTTGTCTATATCCTGCAAGCTCGACATACAATCCTGGAGCATGTTTCCAACCTTATGAGTCTACTTATTTGCGAATCCAACTTTCGAGGTCATAATTAACATAGCTCGAAATCTGGGTGTAACAGTTACATCTTAACCAAAAATTTTAATCCCTAAACCGCTAATTATACTTAGTTCACGATTTTGGCCAAATGACTCGATTAGCGAGCTTAGCACTGTTTACAAGGCACACCGTAACGGTCCCTGGAGTTGGGGCGTTACAGTAAAAGTAACGTGCAATGCACGTTCACTTAATTTTGTTTAGAAAATATATTAATTTATTTTATTATGTTTTTTTTATTGTCATATAAATTTTAAATAAATAAACGATTTCATATATTATACAAGAATGACATAAACATATTTTTTAAAAAAATTATACCAAAATATTGTCTATAGTTTTAAAAAAATAAAAAATAAAATACTTTTTTAAAAATATAAAAAATAAAAAATTGTTAAACAAAGAATCCATTAGATACACACTTTTTATATATACTAGGTAGAAGCAACGTGCAATACATGCTTGTTTAGTTTAAAAGTTGTAAACATTGTCTATAATTTTAATAAAAATTGATTCACTGTTTTTTCAAGTATATATATATATAATAAAATGAATTATATTTCTATAGTATATATAAATAGTTGTATCAATAATCTCTACATATATGACATCTAAACACAATATTAATATAAATATATATTTATATGACTACATGACATATATATATAATACAATAATATTTAAAAAGAAATTAATATTAGAAATAAAATAATAATAGAAAAAATCATAATGTAAACAATAGAATACATGCATCAACTATTTTTAGTTTCTAATGTATCTTACAATGTCCTTTGGTGAATTTGATGAATAAAAATAGCTACAATCACTTGATAAAAAACAAACTATCACACAAATTTATAAGTAAAAAAGATATGTATGTCTTTATTATTTTTTTAAATAAATATGATTTAATTATTTAAATTATCATAAAATATCTTAAAAATATTTTATTTTAATTAATTAATTTATTTTTGTTTAAGTTTATGTTTATTTTTAGTTTTTGAATTTGGCAATGACAACAAAAAATTATATATTATATGCTTATTTATTTAAGTTTAAGCCATGTTTACAATCTACGTTAAATATAAGAACATTCTGTCAAATATAAGAATATTCCGGTAAAGTTAACGAAAAAAAACCGTTAAAATCAAGAATTTTCATTATCTTCAAATTTTTTTATTCTAGTTTATAAATTAAATATTTTTTTTCTAATTTTCTTTTAGAAAAAATATCTATGAATTTTTATACAATAAAATATTAAATAAATTCTAAATTAAAATTATGAATTTAAAAAGTTTATTGGATCAAATTTTAATTATTTAATTTAAAAAAATTTAAAACCAACAAAAAATTATATATATCATTTAATTAATGACTAGAAGAAGTCAAACAAGTAACTTCACATTAAAAAAACTAAAGAGCAAAATAAGAAATAATATATATTTATGTATTATTATACCATCACATATATGTTTGCATAAATAAAATAAGTTAAATGACAAAATAAATATTTAATAAAAGAATGAAAAATATAAAATTTAAATACATAAATATTTTTCGATTATAGTTTTAAAAATATAATTGATAGATTAATTTAAATATGTGATGAGAAATTATTATTCATTTATTTTTTTTTAGTTTATTAACTTTATTTAGATGATTTTTTTTTTCAATTTATTTACCTTATTTAAAAGATTTTCTGATTTAAAAAAAATCATTTATCATATTTAGATGACTTTAAAACTAATAATGTTAGAAAATAATAAAAAAATATTTAACTCTAACATAGTAGAATAATTTTTATTAAACTCACAATTATAATATATAAAGATAAAAAATTTAGTTTCATTTCCTATTTTATTGAAATTAAATTCTTGGTCATTCTTCTAAAAGAAAAAAGCAAAAATTACATTCTTCAATCTATTACTAAAATTACATAAACTTTTCATTCAAAACATTTCAAATCCAGAATGACAAGCGCAGGACCTACTTGCAACCAAACAGGGCCATATAGCAATCCATAATAAATAAATAATAAACCTCAAAACGACTTCGTTTTCGCTTCAAGGGTGACAGAATCATCAAACCGTTGATTTAGTTTGATTGCTGGGCCCATCACACCATAAACCAATCAAGTGCGTGCCACGTGTAAAAGAACGACTTAAAAGTCGACGTAATAAAAAGGCAAAGTACCTTCCCTTCTCTACTTCTTCTTCTTCTCACCCAACGCAACACGCCTAAGAAATCCCAAATTAATCCATACAGAGGGACCAAACCTAATCGCTCTCCACACTCTCTCTCTCCCTCTCATAATTCATAGATCCATTCCAATCCCATATTTTCTCCAAACCCTAAATTCCTTTTCTCTTCTCTCTGATAATTTCTGCCATCAATTTCGAGGTACGGATTATTCATATTGTGTAATTTTTTTTGTGAGATTTTGTAAAGGTTACGATCGTTGATCAACGGATCGATTGTGGATTTTTTAGGTTTCTTTTTGGGCGTTAATTTTGTTCTGTTGAAGATTGAAGAGGGTTGAATAAGCGCGGAGAATCAATCAACCATGTTGAATCGCCTTTTTGGAAAGCCTAAACAGGAAACCAATGCTCTAACCACGTTAGACAAGTTAAACGAGGTATAATTGGTTACTATTAAAAAATTCAGAATTCTATGTTTGTTTCATGAGTTTGGTAGTATGATTGGAGTTATATGATTGAAATTTTTGGTCGTGTATTACTCTGCAATGGCCTTTTGATTGGTTTGCGTGTGGGGTTACTCCACAATTTAGTGCTGGATGAATTAAATGATCAGTGTTTATTTTCTTGTGCTTTTATTGAGTTGTTACTGGGATTACTTGACTATTTAAAGAAGTAATTTTGAATCGTGGACTGCAAAACGTATTTACAATTAAGTATTTTTTCTGGCTACAATGGAAGACCGTTTGGTAAACATAGTGAGGGACAAAAATCAAGTAGAGGTTTTTTTATTCCACCTTGTTGCTTGCTTTTTAGTCATCAGTGTTGCATTTTCGGCAATCTTTTATCTACTTGAACCAAAGTCTCAACTTTTTTTTAAATCTTTTATGCAGACACTTGAAATGCTGGAGAAAAAAGAGAAAGTATTACTAAAAAAGGCTGGTGCAGAAGTTGAAAGAGCTAAAGAATTCACTAGAGCAAAGAACAAAAGGGGTAATGACGATGAAATGTGGTGATAAGTATTCTTTAGCATTTAGGTCGAGCATGATTTTCATGGTTAATGGACTGTTGTTTTTAAGTCCTAACTTGTGATCTTGTTACTTGCTAGTCCAGATTTACTCTGTGATTGATATAGATCGCATGACTAGACGTTTATTGACGTATTATGTTAGAGTCATTTGTACTGCAAGTAGAAAAATTTATCTATTTTCTTTTCTGGCTCTTGCTTTTCAACCTTGTTATTTTTTTGAGTAAGGAACTTCTATGTTGGTGGTAATATCCTCCATCTCTGCTTTCACCGTTAATTGAACTACCAAACACATCACACCGTCGTTTTGTTATTGTAATGAGTTAATGGATATATATGTCTATATATTTTAAAAATAATACTGTGTAGTGTTATGCCTAGTTCTGCTCAGTTTTATTTTTCAATTCACTTTTAATTTGTGAATGGGGATTCAATTTTATGTCCTGTTTGCGTATCTGCTTTCATTATTTTTTTTTGCCTATTCTTCATAGAAACCTCTACCGTTTGATTTGGATATTATACTTTTAAGCTTTTCATTATGGTGCAATTTTTTAGTTGTTTGTGGTTGGACTAACTCATGGTGCTGTTTACAGCGGCCATACAATGCTTAAAAAGGAAGAGGCTTTATGAACAGCAAATAGAGCAACTTGGAAATTTCCAGTTGCGTATTCATGATCAGGTGATCCTTGGGGTTTCATGAGCCTGATGGTTCCCACTCCTTCTAGAAGAATTTTAAGTTCTGTTTTGCTATGATGATTCATATTTGATGTCATTGTTGACGAACTATATATATATATATTTGCAGATGATAATGCTAGAAGGTGCAAAAGCCACTACCGAAACTGTTGATGCTTTGAGGACTGGTGCTGCTGCAATGAAAGCAATGCAGAAAGCAACGTATGTGGCACATTTTCTTTATTTGGTGCTTTGAATTTTAGAAACCCACTCTAATGATATGTATGCTGTATTTTCTGAACAGGAACATAGATGATGTGGACAAGACCATGGATGAGATTAATGAGCAGACCGAGAACATGAAACAGATCCAGGATGCATTGTCAGCTCCATTTGGTGCCGCAGCTGATTTTGATGAGGTCGTGATTTTCTCTAAGATTTCTTTCTTTAGCACAGTTTTGATCGTCATAGAGTATCTGCTGGTTAAATTTTCATTTTCTGTACTATTCTAGGCTTTATTAATTTGGATGCTGAAAAGTGTTGCATACTGTTATGATTGCAGGATGAACTGGAAGCTGAGCTTGAAGAGCTTGAAGGTGCTGAGTTGGAAGAGCAACTTCTCCAGCCTGCTACAACAGCTCCTGCTGCTCCAGTGCACGTCCCTGCTGGCCGGCAACCTGCTCGTCCTGTTCCTCAGAAGCGCACTGCTGAAGAAGATGAACTGGCTGCTTTGCAGGCTGAAATGGCTCTTTAATCAGGTCATTTATCAGTTGTATATGAGTTTACATTTCCATAACGGCATGTTTAGTGGGCTTTATCAGCTTGGGAACTTTTTTTCTTTGTCACTCGTTTGTCATCATTATATTTTCTTTTTAATGAGATTCCGAGCCTTAAAAGTTTAAAGTTTGTAATCTTCACAACACGTATTTACAACGAATTTTTCTTATATGTAGTTAGCATTATTTTTCCGTGGCAATAGTTTTTTGATCGTAGTTGCTTGGAGTGTTGCAGGTATTGCTGGGCACAATTAAAAAAGGCTATGTAAAGAAGTGGCCTGATTGTATAATGGAGATTTCTGCGCGTTTCAGGAAAAATCTAGATTTCCGTATGGGGTTGGGGCTATTGTTGAACAGATTCTTACACTTCTTATCACATATATGGAGATTGAATACTTGTTTTTACATGGTTGACTTAAGCCATAGACCAAACCAACTGCCTTATTTTGGTTTTCTGTGTCATATCTACCCTCGTTTTTTTTTTCCTTTTTTTTGGCCACTGCGTTGTCAATATTAATAATATATACTCTTCTCATTGCTTTTGTCATCTAAACATATTTAAGTTATTCTGGTTATTATAAGTTTGACCAGCTATATATATTAAAGAAGATTAATGTACAGTTGAATTTGGTTTATTATTTTAAAATATGTCAGTACTCAGTAATATCAATATATTCTCATAATCAAACAAATTATTGAAAGGAACAAGCCTACGAATCGAAAGTTTCATTTCATGTGTGGTCAAACTATGTACTGTTATTTTTATTCATAATTATTCTAATCATGAAGGAAAATAAGAACTCGTTTTAGTTAGCCAGTAGGATATACGTCCTCAAACAAGAACTAGTAGTGCAGGGTTTTTCTTTCTACATCAAATGAAACTTTAGATACTTGCCTTCTAATAATGGCTCTTCATGTGAAGCAGTGTCATTACTTATTCAAGAGCTTCTAGAGAAATTACATACATATTCAAGAGCTTCAAGAGAAATTACAAGAAATTACTAGTTTCATGTGCTGCGATGTCATTACTCAATCAAAAGTTTCTCTGAAAGTTCCAAGAGAAATTATAATTGCTGTGTGGATTTTACACTTCATTTTGTATTTTATATATTTTGTTCTTTCAAGTTTTTAACAAAGAAGATTGTTATGGTCCCACTTATATCAAACCTTTAGAGCAACGTTGATGGCTATAGCTTTGCCTGCCATTTCTTTATGTGGATCCCCCAAGTCAATAGAACATCAATTTTTCAACTCTGTTTTTGGCAAAGTTGCCCACAGTGGCAAACGATGCCATGTATTTTTCTTTTTAATTGTTACTAATTTCATAAAATATAATATTTGACATTTTCCCCAGTGCTGTCAATGTTGCCAGCGCAGGAGATGCCCTTACTTTTCAGTCTCTTTCTCTTTTGGTCATTGAGAGTTGTATCATTTCTACATTTTATTGATGTTTGGATGGACCTTTTTCAAGAATGTTCTTCGTTATTATGGTGAATGCTTGATATTTATTGTTCCAACAATTACCTATATCAGTGGCTAATTTTTTCGTTAGGACGATGTATGAAATATATGCTTCCTTTCTATTTTTTCATTGACGATTTGTACTTTTTTTGAATGAGGAATGCTAGATAGCCTGATTGATTTTTTTTTCACTGGCCAATTGTTAATACATGAAGAATGTGATGTAATTTTTTTTTTAAAGAAAGAGAAACAAAAAAAACCTCTCAAAATATTGAGAAGTTGACAAATCTAGAATTACAATATTTGTCACTCACACAAAATATATACAGCATAATATATTTTAGTACTCTTCTTTTATCTTTGGAGTTTGCTATTTCGTACATTAAATTTAAGCCATATGAAATTTCTTCCAAATTTTAATGACTTCATTTTGTGATAAATTTTGTTTAAAAATTGAATGTAAAAACTCAAGTGTCACCTTATTCATGTTAGGTGATAATAATTTGGATGCGAAAATAAAGATGTCAAGGTCCAAATAAATCGATTAATATACTTGGTATATCAAATTGATTATGTAAATCACTGTTGTATAGTATATTAATAAATATCTAGACATTCATTAAGAGGAAAAGTACATCTACTTTCATGACAAAAAATAAACCATTCCTTAAAGGCTCCAAATTTCAAACTATAAAACTCTAGATATCGGAGCAAACAAAATCTAGATAAAAATGCCTATTCTCAAACTTTACAGTTTAGATTTAGATTTTGTGTTTGTTATTGTTTACATTTTGATGAATATATTAATACAAATTAATATTCGTGAGTCAATTTTATCTTAACGATCTCCATTTCATTTATTGGGTAATCATATTTACTTTATATCATTAATCATGTTAATTGAATCACTCAACTCTGAAACTAAAAATTTAGTTTGTACATTAGTATATATCATTTTGTCTAGTTTTAATTAACCCAATTTAGTTATTAAGATTTTACTATAACTATCAAGTGATGAAGATGATGTGGACACTTGAACTCATTTCAATACAAGTATGCTTGAGCGTTAGAGTTAATTTGTAGGCATGCCGGGAATTATTGTTGCTAGAATTCCGATTTCAAATTCAAAACTTAGGCGAACTTTCAAGAATGCGAAATATTTGGTCACAACAGGAGTCATTTTTTAGCATTGGGGTTTAGGAACACGAGTATCGCTTTCTAAGTTGCAATGCAGGAGTTTTAAGCCAAAAAAAAAAGTGATAGTATGAAAATCATCTTAACAATTTCTGAATTTTAAAATATTTCTATAAAATACATTGGTTGGTAATGGTAACACAACTTTACATTCTTAAAACGTTTTTAAAAGAGGGGAAACTCTGGAAAGGCGAATAAAAATTGAATAAATTAGCTGGTCATTTTGGACCGTTAAGTGTTCACCATAGTAAAAGAAAAAAACCAGAACTTCTAAGCACGCGGATGATAAACACAATGAGCTGCTAGGTCAGTTCTTATCTTAAATTTAAGGTCGTCACTGGCAATTGAATTGACTGTGAGAAATAAAAATATTAAAGATGATAAGAATATAGGTGGCTTTTACAGCTGTGAAAACTAGCTTTTTCTTTCACAAAACCTTGTTTAGGAATGGTATCATAGGATTGAAGGGAATATATTCATAACCAATAAAGTATACTAGGTAAGAAAATGTGCAATAATGAATATCGATAACTCTCAAAATAAAAAGAGAATAGCCGTACAAAAAGAATTAACAGAGGATCGATAAACGGTAGATAAAAGTGGAACCGAGTAAAACATCATGATTGTAAGTGAAGCATTGAGATTAATTTAACAAATGTTTCTCAGTCCTCTCACTTTCTCTTAGAGAAAAAAAAAAGAAAAAAAGAAGAAAAAAAAATAGAGAACTCAGTGAATGATATAGGTGAGCAAGAGAGCTACCAGCATTAACCCATACGCAATTCCTTGATCAAGTGCCACCCCTGAAATTGAATATACCAATCACCAAAAACCCATTAGCGTTTTCCTAACCCAAAAAAAAGCCATCTTCCCAAACAAACAAATAGCTTTAAATAATTTTATTTAAAAAAAAGAAAGAAAGATAACGTTAGAGAGAAAGAAAACTGACCATCACTTGTAGGAGCAGGAGCTGGTGAGGCAGCAGAGTTCTGAGCACTAATAGAAGGAAGTAACAGAGCCATAGCAAGTGCTAAAGTTGCCATAACCAAGAACTGAACTCTGAACATCTCCATTATACAAGTTTCTAAAAGGAACCCTCCAAAACTTGACTTGACAAGACTTTTTTTTTTTTAAAAAAAAAAAGAATGGGAAAGGGATATTTTTTTTAAGAGAATAATCTTCTTAGGAGTGATCTCAGTAGCTCTGTTGAGGTTTTTATAAAAGGAAGAAGAGATAGAAAGACATGACCAATGACCAAGCCTGAGAGAATCTTTGTACAGAGCAAGGCCACTGTGTTTATAATTGCTGGTGACAAATGTGGGGTCTCAGGCCTGAATCTACGCCGTTAATTGGTGCCACGTGTTGGATAAGTAAATGCTGCACGTTGAAACTCCAGTTATTGTCTAGCTGTGTATTGGTGGACCTCCTCCAATAAATAGTGGATTCCCTTCTACTTCTCCCCCACATGCCTTGCTTGAAATATTATTATTATTACTGACTTCTCTGGTTTCTGCTGAGTTGTGGAATATCACCACTTTATGTTGTGTTTTTTCAATTTCAAATTTTTCTCTTATAAAGATACTAACCGTTGGCTTAGTCGTAGAAATCAACGTCGAAATATTAGACACGCCTCCACGATGGCAGTTCAGAAGCTTTGAATAGGGCAATTCCTATGTTTTAATAACAGCTGATTCCCAAGTAATTAAACTGAATTTATAGGTTCAGTGCAGTTGAAATTGAGAGATAAAAAGGTGAAATGAAAAATACTAATGAAATGTTGAGTGGGGTTTGGTAAGTAAAGTAAAAGACATTAAAAAAGATTTATTTTGTCATACGTTACGCACACCAAGACATTTATGTCACTCATCCGCCTTACCCCAACCCCATTTAAGAATTTAAAAGCTGGTATTTAAATTGAACCTGGTTGATTCATTTGATCATCATATATTCAGCGACCATTTCATGTCGCATTATTCTACAGCTGAAACGAATATATGCAAATCCAAAGCAGGTTTTACAAACAGGCTGTCTTGAAGTGTAAGAGGCTGCCAACAACTCTGGTAAAGACAAAACTGCATTACAATTTGAGGTGGCATTACTTGGTCTTTATATGTACGATAATTGCACCTAAAGCATGGCCTATATTGCACTTCAAACCTCTAATCGGTCACTGAGCTGAATGGAATTGATGACAACTCAAAGTAGTCGAAGTCGTCGGTTATTCCTACCTGCATTTTAGAGGCAAAACCTAAGACAAACGATGGAACTCGGGAATATAGATGAACAGCTTGATTGCTAAGTATGTTTATGCTAGACACTAAAAGATGTGTCTTAGGATCTGAACATTTCAAATTCAGATTTCAAAACTTATTAACTCTAATGATTCCAAAACTCAAGCACGGGATGCTTTAGCATTGGAATAGACCAAAAAATTGTTTGAGTTGAACTTTTTACAGATTTAAGCTTAACGGCAATATTAAATTTGGAGCACAACAAATATGAAGAGAACGATAAATTAGCTGATGTACCTCCTTGTACAAGTTGTCAAGCTCCTCTTTGGCCTGAGGGAAATTGTTTGAGCACCACTGGCGCAGTGTGAAGATGTTGTCTGCAGAGTTAAAGTCAGTAAGTATCAAAAAGAGAAAAGAATGTGACTAGATATTGAATTCCTGAACACAACATATTCTTAGTGGGAAAAACTGGGCTTAAAATTTGCTAAAAAGAAACAATGCATGAATTAAATACCTGTCCATCTGTTAGCTGCTGAATGAGCAACTTCAATTGCATTTCCTGCCGGTGTAATAACCACAATTAGTATGCATAACAAAGAAGCTATCTAGTATCAAGCATCAATTAACAGTATCTAGAGTTTAGGCCTAAGAAGAAAGTCTGAACTCATTGCTTCAAAGGCAGCTGGATCATTGTCCGCATATTGTTCCATTTCTTCCTAAAAATAATAACAAAATGCAATTAGAAACTCAAAGCAAAGTTAGAATCCTTGGCTGCATTAAGGAATGCCAAATCATTTAACAACCTTCAGCTCAGTATGCTTTTGCTGAATGGATTTCAACTCATTTAAAGCCTCCTCTCTTTCATCCTGGAAAATGCTAACATGTCAGACAAATAATAACCTAAGAGTTCATTTCTATAAACTAGTTCAAACCCTGGTAAGGCATATAGGGTCTTTAAGGATGCTCACAGATGCCTCTCGCCCCTTCTTTAACGATTCACACTGCTCAGCAAGTTCTGCAAACCGCTTCTTACTGCTATGAAGATCGAATTCAAGTTTGCGAGTTACATTTCTCAGCTGCCCAATGTTTCAATATCAGTACAAGTAAAATAAAGTAGTTACATGATTTATAAGGGCACCAAATTTACCTGATTTCCAGCACAGCTAGGAAGACTCCAAAAATACACCTGAAATTTTAAAAAAACTCACAATTAGAAAAAACTCCCAATATAAACAAGTTGTAAAATAGTTTCACATCAACAAGCAATTGTTGCTATCTGTTTTCTCTGCAGTGTCAACATAAACATAGAAGTCTCACTTAGTCTACTAAACAACAGCTTCAAGGTAAACTACCTAAATATCCAAAACTTTACAAACACATCAAACTTACAGAGGTTCCTATCTTGTCTTTTGAAACAAGATCATCGTCCACTAGACTTTGGACAACATCTTTCACGGACTGGGTAATCACACCTTTCTTTGGTCCTAATTTCTCAAGTTCCTTAAGCTGAAACCAACAATAAAATCAAGACCAGTCTTCCATTTTATTATGAAAACAAAGAAAAAAAAACTCAATGCGTTTTAAAAAAAAATCATATACTTCTTCGAGGAGATTGTTTATAAATTTATTATTAATATACCATGGTCATGAAATAACCAATAAGCAATTATAGAGCATTACATATATAAAATGGAATGCTCACAAGGAAGAAGTCTTGAGAATCGTAAAATATTTGAAGAATTTTCTCACGCTTCTCTTCCAGCGAAAGACCTCTTTTCTTCGACTGTAATAAAAACCAATAATTAAAATTATTAAGAAAAAATATTCTGAATGAATAAAACACTAAATTAAACTGTCGATACTTTATTAAATTATAAGAAAGCAAATAAAATGTAGATAATAAGTATGAAAAATCACTGAATCAACGACATCTAGAATCTAGATTAATATGAGTATAATAATTACTTAGAAGTCATCTAAGATTCAAAGCCATGTATCTTTTCATCAATCAAACAGAGCAGAAAACTAAAGATCGAGAATTAGGGTCCACGCCCCCATTTCCTCTTTAGTTTCTCTCATTTTCGCACATTTTCTCAGGAAACAAACGACGACAATATCCAAGCATTAGAATTACAATTAAAATGCATTTACTAACAAATACTGAAAATAAACAACAAACAATCCAGTGATCCACCGGAATACAAAAAAACAAAAACCTAAATTCAATTGAACTAAAAATATAAATAATTACAATCTACGAAAAATAATCATCGAGAGCTTTGATAAGAATTTACAAAAACTAATTTACCATTGAGGTGAGTTCAAACTCGAAAATCCGACCAGAGCTAGAGTGAGTTTTTTCTCTTCGTTTTTTTCTTTCGAGAATGAGCTTTTAGAGTTTTTAAGATCAGTGTCGAAGAAGCCTCCAGAGACTCGGTTTCTTTCTTTGGCGGGAAATTTATCTTTATTGATTCTATAAGATTATATTTGCACCGAAAAAGGTTTTAGTTCTTATTAACTTTATTAACTGCTCGTACTTTATCTTACCTTATATATTTTATAGAATAGTTGAAATAGACTCAATTTTAATTAATTTTTAATTAATGTTTTCTCAACTAAAATTATAAATAATTTATCAAAATAACAGTTCAAACCAAAAATAAAATAATTATACTTAAAAACTATATTATTATATTCAACTTTTTCTTTATTAAAATTGAGTTTAAGGTTCTATTTTAACAATTTTATAAAATATAAAGTCTAAAAAATAATTTATTAAAACACAGAGTCTAAATAAATAATAGGATAAAACACAAAATCAAAAAAAATATATATATATTGAACATGTTTTTTTGCCAATTAAAAACAATAGCAATTAAATGTATAATTTAGAAAGCAAATATCTAGTACATGAGTGACTTTTATTTGAAGTGGTTCAATTTCACATAGTTTTTTCATAAAAAAATTGAGTGGTTAATCTTAAGATATTACAATAAATAGATTTGAATTTAAAATACAATCTATACATTAAAATATAATAAATTGCATTCATTGTAGATAAAAATAGCATAATCTAAACCCCATAATTGTAGGGATTTCCTAACCGCATCTCCGTGTATCACTTTAACGCGTATTCGAGCCTATTTGTAACACCAACGCGTTTTCAAAGTTGCACAAAGCCTCGAGCTCATCATTTTAGTTATCGTTACCTCCTTATCTAATTAGCCTTTCGAACTCAACTTTCGAAGAAGACTTCCTTCTTTGGAGCTCAAATACCCGTGACGTGGCTCATTGGAACTTTATGATCATTTATTTAAGTATCGTATTGAATCTTGTTAATTCTGAACTTATTTCTTGCGAGTCTACATTTTGAGGCTATTTATTTATTCTTAAAATTTGAGTGTAATAATATATAGGCATCTCATTAATTATAAAAAATTAATTTTTAACACTTTTTTTTTCAATTTTTATTTATATTCTTTAATTTCTTTTTTGTCAATTTTAATTTCATAATTTAAAAAAAAAAGTATAATATTTTAGAAAAAAAACTGAAACTTTAACAATTTTTTTGTATATTTTTTATTTTAATTTTAATTTTATTTAAATATTTAAAATATATATTATTTATATGTATTTTTTAGAATATAAAAAAGAAAAAAATGTAGACATAAGTTGTTGAAAAAAAAATATTATCTATTAATTTTTAATAAAAATGAGGTGTGTTAATCAAATTTTGAGTTGGGATTTTTTCATAAATATGACTTTTTAGCTTTTAATATGCAAAAATATGGTAATTAAACATTTTTTGGTTTGTATGGACAAATTTAATTAAACAAAATCAGATTATGGAAAAAAAATATGACATAATAATAATTTTTTTACAAAAATATGGGAAAAAATTCTCCTAGAATACAAGTTTTAAAAAGTGATAAAATAATACTCCTAAAAGAAAGCCATATGTTTTAAAACTGATTAAAAAACTCTTATAAAATGTAATTTTCACCTAAATATAACATCTTTTCTCTCCAAATGATATCTAATTACTTAAAGTACCCCTCTTCTACTATCAAATTTTCAACATGACCGGATTTTGGAGATCTTTACGTGTTCTTATTATTTATCATATTTGGAATTAGCACGTTAAAGTCAAATATTCAAATCAATTCAAATACATACGTTCCCATTCTTTTGATCGATTAGTTTGATTTTTTCTAATTACAATTTGCAGAAGGCGAGATGGTTGACATTTTTTTTTATAAAGTTAGTATTTGATCATAATTATAATAATCGGGTTGTTTCTCATAAACTACTTTATATATGAAACGTGAGTTTTGTTGTCCTATCAAAGTCGTTAGGGTACAATATATTTTCAATTAAATGGGACCACTAACGAAATAATGCAAAGAAATTTTCTGGTTCGTCTCCCCTTTCCATCCCAAGCTTTCATATTTTAGATGTCAAAAAACTTGTCCTGGTGAAAATAGCAATAATAATTTAATAAACACGTTTCAATTTCATGATCCCTTTAAAGCACTGTAGTGTGAATATAATTAGATGATATAATTCAACTCATTATAATGTGGTATGATGTGTCTAACTAAGATATTATATATATGAATTTTAATCGACAACTAAGTATTACTAATTCTAATACTGTATCTAAGTCTGTATACGTAGAATAATTGTATATTATTTGTCGTGAGAAAAAATATATAATTAAAATAAACATGTCGGCCACTAATACAACTTTTGTTGACTTTGATTAAGAGCTATAGTTGTTCATTTCCTATTATAACTTTGGTGCCTTATAGGCTGATGATAAGATTAAAATGTTAGCTAAAAAAATAAGTACTAAGATGAAACGGACAAATGGAATCATGCTTAGAAACTTATACCCACCACCACCTACCCAATTCATCTATTCATGCTTTGAAAAATTCCTTGTGTGTTCAAGTAATCAATAATACATGTATTATTAAGTATATAAAATGTGTTTGATAACAACATTTGACCAAGTTTTACCATTGATTCGAATAAGCTGTGCATTTCATGTTTGTCTCTTGACAGTTTAGTTTCAGGCTTGATTTTTAGGCCAGGAAGATGATAGTGTTAATTGGCTACTTTCTACTACTTTCTGCAACTTTGGCTCAGGCGCAGCGTCAAATAGGTTAGTCTTTTTTGTTGTAACTTATTGTTCCTCAAATAGAATCAAAAGTAATGAAATAAGGTTATGTTAAAAGGAGTCGTAATGATTTTTATTGACTCGACAAGATGAAAGCTTTTTCTTCTAAGCTTTTTAATGGAAGACATTATGTTTGATGGTCTTGAAGTGTTGATTCTATTATTTTTTAGTCAAACTAATCATAGGTGTTTTCTTTTTCTTTTTCAATAATTAGGATACATAAGCATAGATTGTGGCTCTTTGGAGAATTTCTATGAAGACCCAGATACTGGGATAAATTATGTTTCAGATGGGACTTTCATAATGACAGGAGTAAACAAGAACATTTCCTCTGAATATCAATACCCAAATAATCCCAACCTGCCACTCCCTGTCTCAGATCTTCGGAGTTTTCCTCAAGGAAACAAGAACTGTTACTCCTTGAAACCTACAGTTGGAATTGGCGGTTTGAATTTGATCAGAGCCACCTTCTTATATGGTAACTATGATGGAAAAAACAAACCCCCAGAATTCGATCTTTATGTGGATGTCAATCTTTGGTTCACTGTGAAATTTAGAAATGCCTCTGAGGTAGTTACCACGGAGATAATCACCAGAGGAACATCAGATACCGTACACATTTGTCTTGTAAACAAAGGCTCTGGTACTCCTTTCATATCAGCCTTGGAGCTCAGACCCTTGAACAGTTCTGTATATGGTACCGAGTTTGGCACCAATGCGTCATTAGTACTCTTTCAAAGATTGGATATTGGAAAAACCAATGGAACAGGTCGATACCAAGATGACATGTATGATCGAATTTGGTCCTCCTACATGTCCACCAGTTGGGATTCAATCACAACTTCTGAAGAAGTCAATAACTATGAGAATGGTTATAGAGTGCCTTTAGAAGTAATCATGACTGCAGCCAGGCCACGGAATGATAGTGAAACTTTAGAGTTGAAGTGGAGTGCAACTGATTTTAGTTCTGAGTTTTATGTTTTTATGTGCTTTGCTGAATTGGAGAAACTTGGGAGAAACCAATCAAGAAAGTTTGATGTAACCTGGAATGGAAGTCCATTGTTTGGACCATTGGTTCCTCGTTACTTGTATGCAACGGTAGTGTCAAACTCAAAAGCCTTGGTGGGAAAAGAGCACCAGATTTCTATTCGTAAAACTAAGGATTCTACTCGTCCACCGATCCTTAATGCTTTTGAGATTTACATGGTCAAACAGAAGGATGAGTTGCCAACATTCTCAGGAGATGGTATGCACATGAATTCAAATCATGAATCACTAGTTTTCTAATAATGTCATAAGAAAAGACACTAGGGAGCATAATTCTAGCAGCAGACAATGAGTAGATATTGTATCCTGAACATTTAGTTTCACCTCATTTATGACTCAACAAATTCCATTAACTCTGACTTTGTGATATCATTATATACAGTTGATGCAATCGAAGATGTCAAAAGTGCATATCAAATTACCAAAAACTGGGTAGGTGATCCCTGTGGACCAAGGAATTTCTCTTGGGAAGGTTTAAAATGTAGTAACAATGCCTCATCTCCTCGGATTATTTCTTTGTGAGTAGTTCTTTGTGATCTCAGTAATATGATTAGTATATTCATTGTACCATCCATTTTTAACCATAGTACCATTTCTCTTCTATAGGAACTTGACCTCAAGCCGTTTGAGAGGGAATATAGCTTCATCCATATCCAAGCTCTCATTGCTAGAATTCTTGTAAGCAGTACTCATTTGGTTTCACAGCAAAATGTTGATATTATATACTAATAACTAACAACACCTCTTCTGCAGGGATCTGTCCAACAACAACTTAACTGGACCTATGCCCGAATTTCTGGAAAATCTGAAATCTCTCAAGTTATTGTAAGTTATTAACATGTTGAAACTCTGGTCATGTAATTAGGATAGCTCTAAGTACTTGTAGCTACAACAACAATTAGTCATTTTACAACTGATTTGCAGGAATTTGAAAGGCAACCAATTCTCTGGTGTTGTTCCTAAAGATCTTGTGGAAAGATCAAAGAATGGTTTACTCACTCTAAGGTAATATTGAAGAGAATAGCCTTTTCCCAACTGAGCATGATATGAGTTCAAATGTGACATATGGTCTAATTGTTTTCTTTCTTTTTCTTTGATTTCAGTGTGGATAATCGAAATCTTTGTAGCTCAGGTTCATGCAAAAAGAAGAAGAATATCGCTGTTCCAATAGCTGCATCATTGGCATCTGTTGCTTTCATCCTTATTGTACTGATTATCATACTGAAGAAAAAAAGAAAGAAAAAATCAGGTTTCATTCTTGTTCAATACTTCCTGTTTGTAAGCTGTTCATGAATATGAAGGAATATAATCATATATTAACTACTTTAAATTGACAAAGGTTGTTTCTGAATGTCTAAAAAACATAATGTGTCATACTTAACTGCAGACGCTGAAAACACTAAGAAAACAGGAAGAACCTTGGCACTAAAGAAGAGCCAGTATAATTATGATGAGGTTGTAGAGATTACAAACAACTTTGAAAAGGAAATTGGAAAGGGAGGATTTGGAGTTGTGTACCATGGCTATATGAAGGATGGCACACAAGTTGCAGTGAAGATATTGTCTCCATTGTCATCTCAAGGGCCTAGGGAGTTCCAAACAGAGGTTCTTGTTTTATTAATTTCGCCTCTTATTCAATGTTCAAATATAAGAGCTTTTCACTTGCCATGAGCAAGAAGCTGAACGTAGAGAAGAATGTATGTTTAGACTCGTTGGTAACAATTGCGATGAGTTTCTTATGACTGCAGGCAGAGCTCTTGATGAGAATACATCATAGAAACCTGGCCTCTTTTATTGGTTACTGTGACGAGGATGAAAATTTGGCGCTTATTTACGAGTACATGCCTAATGGCAACCTAAAAGAATGTCTTTCAGGTACTCCTCCATGCAAAAGTATTGATTTCTCACCCCTCTTATCCCATGTTATGACTAACAGAACCGAAAGAACATTTAAAAACTGTGTTGTGTTATGTTTGATGGTTGCAGATAAAAGTCTACATTTGAGTTGGGAAACCAGACTCCGCATCGCAGTTGATTCTGCACAAGGTTAGCTTAGCATACATAATTTCTATCAGAAAAACTAAGCCTTGAAAATTATAACATTCTTGTGTTAAGAATCTCTTGATTGATCTCTCTCCACAAGACTTTACAAGCTTTTCAACTCAACTTTCATTTCCAAAAGACTTGAAACCTATATCGGCTATGCAGTTCATATATATAGAACTCGTCTGCATACAGTCAGATTCTATTCAATGATTATTTTTCTAATATGATCTAATGACATTAATAAATATTTGTCTCACAGGACTAGAATACTTGCATCATGGATGCAAGCCAGCAATTGTACATAGAGATGTAAAGACAGCCAACATTCTCTTAGGAGAAAACTTGGATGCTAAAATAGCAGATTTTGGTCTTTCTAAAGTTTTTACTAGTGACAACAATGAAACTCAAGCGGACACAACAGTTATGGGCACAGCAGGATATCTTGACCCTGAGTATGTATTATGTCATGTACCAACATTTCCCTTGTTGTGAACAAATATATAGTCAGGAAAGTAATTAATGAGCATTGTTTGATCAATCCAGGTACTATCGTTCTCAAAAGCTAACTGAGAAAAGTGATGTTTATAGCTTTGGAGTGGTTCTATTAGAGCTTATAACAGGCCAACCGGCAATAATCAGAAGCGAAGAAAGAATCCACATAATACATTGGGTGAATTCTCTACTTGAAGAAGGTGATGTAACAAGTGTTATTGACCCAAGGCTGCAAGACAACTTTGATGTGAACTCTCTAAGAAAAGCCTTAGAAGTTGCTATGGCATGTACAGAATGCCACTCCGAAGATAGAGCCACAATGAGTTATGTTTTGGCAGAGCTTAAACAGTGTTTGGGGGTCGATGTTTCGAGGGAACAAGAAAGAACTCCGGCGGCACAAGGACAGAGATTAGTCTTTCATTCATATGCTAGTACACCTGAGATGTCTTCTGTTTATACTGATTCCATGAACATGGATTCTATGACAGCTCCATTGGCTAGGTAGTGAAAAGCCATCCCTTATTACATTGCATTGCTTAAGCTAATAAGAATAGCTGGTTGTAGTAATTTAAGTTTGTAATTTGTTTCTCTAGATAGATTTTTTGATGGTTACTTTTTTTTTCTTTTACTTGTACAAAAAAATAATTGTGAGTAATACTTCAAAAAATTTATTGATTATAGTTGAGAAACTAGAGAAAGAATTGAAAATTTAGAGAGAGATTGAGAATTGAGAAACTGTGCAGCACTAAATTCTTTATTGAATATGATGAGTTTATATATTGTCACAATAGAAGCTCATAGAAGGTTTGAGCAAAAAGTTGTTATAACAGATTCTGTTGTGAAACAGAATTGGACACGAAAATAAAATGTAACAAATTGAGTGAACCGAATTAACCAACTCTTGAGCTGGTATGTGAGTAGCTGATAGTTGAGTTAGGTATATCCATAATAGCCCCCCTCAAGCTATATTTGGAGGTATCCAAATGAAGCTTGTGGCACAAAAGTTGAAACCTAGGTGAGGAAATCGGCTTGGTGAAGATATCTGCAGGTTGTTCTTTAGAGGGTATGTATCGAACTTCTAGCTTTTTGTCAACAATCTAAGCTCTTACATAATGCACATCAAGTTGAATATGTTTGGTCCTTGAATGGAAAATAGGATTTAAGGCGAGAGATTGTGCTCCTTGGTTGTCACACCACATAATAGGAACACGATTTGAGAGATGAATGCCTAACTCTTTGAGTAAGGCATGAAGCCAAACTAGTTCAGTTGTTGCAGAAGCTAGAGCCCTATATTCAGACTCAACACTTGATCGCGAGACAACTTGTTGTTTGCGAGATGCCCAATTGATTAAGTTACCCCCAAGAAACAAGCAAAAACCACTTGTAGATTTTCTATCATCCAAGCTTGAAGCCCAATCCGCATCTGAGTAAGCCTCCAAGTTGAGAACCTAAGAAGGATTGAAGTGAAGGCCTAAATTAATGGTGCCTTTGATATATCTGAGGATGCGTTTACAAGTACGCAAATGATTAGTGGTTGGAGCCGTAAGGAACTCGCTCAGTCTATTCACAGAAAATGAGAGATCAGGTCTAGTAAGAGTGAGATATTGTAGTGCCCCAACTAAACTTTTATAGATTTCTGGGTTGTCAAAGGGAGGGATGTCATTGAGAAACAGCTTGTTTCCAAGAATAATAGGAGTGGGAACTTCTTTAGAGGCATCTAAGTTTGTCTTCGTAACCAACTCAGTGGCATAGCGTGATTGTGTTAAGTAGAGTCCAGCAGAGGTTCGAAGGGCTTTAAAACCAAGGAAGTAACTCACAGATTCAAGAGATTTGAGTGCAAACCGAGTGTGTAAATCTGAGATGAGTTTGGAAATCATATTGTTGTTTGCTCCATTAACGAGAATATCATCTACATACACACAAGTACAAAATGTGGAGAATGTTGATTGTGTTAGGGTTTTATGCCCAATTAAAACTTAATTTTTTTGTAATCTCGTTTTATTATCAATAAAATAATATAAATTAATTTTTGACTTGGTCAATCACTTTTATTTTCATAATTATTTGTTTAATATATTTTTTTATTAAATTTCGAGTATATAGCTAATCATATTTATAGTGACATAATGATAGTTAAATATAAATATGATTATATGTTCAAAATAAGTTAGTCCTAAGATTAGTTAGTGCACATGATTTATGCTGACTTGCCAATCTACGATATGATCTACTTATACATTGTAGTGTTATGTTCTTTCCAGAACATTAGCAAAGTAGATAAGACCGGATGTATTTGTTACATCGGACTGGACCGATATTGACAGTAGATAGAATAAGTAAACATACTGTTATTATCTATTCTAGTCATATCATATAGTTGACCATAGGTTAATTCAATCTCAATTTTGAGTGGTTAGTATTTTAACTGATTGTATTATTTGAGTTCTTTGACTTGTTCGTTACCAGCTTACCCTACGGACTAGCCCATACTTAGATCTTGCGAACTCGGTAGTATAATTGAGTGGGAGTGTCAATCATAGATATGAACATCTATAGCTTCCGATGAAGAAGTAAAACGATGGTTTCCTTTTAGTTTGGTTCAAGGTGTTAAATGATAGATATCTCATTTCAGTAATTAATATTAGTTTACTGAAATATCATTTACAAGGAATTAAGTGTTTTAAGGATAAAATACAATGAGATGTAAAACGGTATTTTAGTCACATCTCATTGTAGACCGTCTATAGAGGATTGAGCGATAATTATGGTTGTAACAATGGATAATTAATAACGTATCTGTATTGGTTATAAGGCGTTCTATGAATTCAAGAGTGCAATTCTGAGTCTTTAGTAGAGTCACGAGGAATTAATAAGTTAGTGAATTTATTTGTTAAATTTATGATTACTTATTGGGGCTTGATTTCATAGGTCCATGGTCCCCATTGTATTAGATAAAATCATCTAGATAGTCTCAATTAATTGATTTAATTATCAATTAAAATTATCAAAGTTGATCAGGTCAATTTTGGATAGTTTCATAGAGTTATACAATTTAGAGAAGAAAAGATATTTTAGGGAAGATTTATTAATTAATACAAATTGGTGTTTAAATTAATAAATAAGTTTAAGTCAAGATTCAAATTATAAATAATTAATTTGATAAATTATTTAACTAATTAAATCAATGGAAAATAATACATATCTTGATTTTAAGTCCAATGAGCTTATAATTAAATGAGAAATTTTACGGACCTAAAGCCTATTAAATTTTTGACTTAATGGTTGATATTAACTATTATTTTATTGATTTTTTAATTAAAATAATTGACCTAATTGAGCCTATAAAATGAATGCTAAGTGAGAGTTGAAAACATATGTTTGAGCATATAGAAAGACGATCTGACAGATGATCTGAAGATCTACTTTTGATGCTTTATGGTTTTAGACTCTCTCTACAGCACAAGTCCTTTTCTAAACCTCAATATTATCTTCTATTATTCTTCTCTTTGTATATATCTCATGTGTTGAGAATTGCTCATTTTAGTCTAGGTGATTCTAAGGATACTTTGGAAGACTGTGAAGAAAATTGAAGATCAGTTCAATTTCTTGGTGATACCCTGCGTCAGAAAGGATACAAGGGTTAGAGAAACTGAAGGAATGACTAATACATTTGTTTAACGCCCAAACGTGACTTCCACTTAGCGGTAATCGTAGTATAGATCAGGCTGTCGATTCCACAAGGAGGCAAGAAAATAAAGTTCATTAATAAATAAAGTTTAAGAGATAAATAATGTGAGGAAAATAGAACAAGTGATATTTTTGTTCTTTTTGAAATTCAAAGATTAAAAATAAAGATAGATTAAAATGTGATGTAACAATAGGTAACAAGTAAGAAGGATCAAGAATCACCAATATGCATACTTATTTATTTGGATCTTTGATTCACAAAAATTACACAAATGGATAGTTCACATCTCTTCTATTCATTTGAAAGATTTAACATTGAAGCACAAATATATTTCACAAAAATGTATTCAAGTGATTATTATTCTTTACCATGGAAAGATGAGATAAATCTTATGAGAAATCTAAAAATGACATTATACCATTGGCAATAATGCAATAAAAGATTGGACATAAAACCTAACACAAATATTACTTTTACCATTTATAAAATACATAGAAAGAGCATGATTAATTCTATATATATTTTAGCAAAAGTAAATATATATGGATGAGATGAAGAAAATGATAAAGATATTATCAATATTATTTTCACTAATTTGATAATACAGTGCATGACAAAATCTATATACTATTAGTAAACATAAATATAGATGATAAGATGAAGAAGTAGAGATGAAAGAAAATAAATCACTAAAATATATAAACTTTAAGCACGTGGTGAATCAAAAATACCAAACAAAGTCATAGTGCATATAAGATCTTCCTAACCTTCCTAAAAGGTTAGCCTATTATGCTAGATATTCTCATGAAATTCTAGAGAGAAAATATGAGACTAAAATTTGGTAGAGTTTTGCTACCTAAAAATTACATACAAAATGTGAAATAAGGATCCCTATTTATAGAGGGAGAAATGGACTAAAAAGAAATTAAACAACAATTTGAGGTTTACAAAATAAATCTGAAATATTAATAATAAAATATGATTTTGAAAAATCAAATCTTATTATAAATATTAACCTAGTTATTTTGGTGTATGGTCAAAATGCTCTTTTTCAAAAACACAAAAAAAGATGAGCTTTAAAGCTCAAAATGGCAATGTGCATGGCCCAAGGTGCATGAAAGGTTGGGCCAAAGGTGGCTGGTTGGGAACTGGTCCATTGACCCAGCCGAGCCAATGAGGGCACGCCACGTCAACAGGGGAGCTAAAGGAAGAGGGCTGCTGGCGTTGGGCTTGCTTCGGACTGGGCTTGTTGTGTTAGGTGAGGCATTGGCTGCTAGGGAGCATGGCTGAAGCTACGTTGGGCCTCAGCTTTGTTGGGCCACTGGAGGATGCAAGGAGGCTAACGTAGCTTTTTGCAGGGAGCTGCTGGAAGGCACGGGCAAAGGGCTGGGAAGGGAGCTGCTGGACAGGTGGCGCGCGGAGAGGCCGCTAGGTGGCGCGCTGGGGGAATGGAGATTCAGTGGGCCTGAGTCTTTGGGCCAAATTCTAGGCCTATTTTTGAGCTTCAAGAATGCCACTTTTCAATTATTTTCAAATTTATCTCTTATTTCTTCTTTCTTTTTCTCTATGCCAAAATGCACTTTAATTCCTACAAAATAACAATAAATTAAATTATAATCAAATATTTTCATTCATAAAATAAATTATATTAATTCGATGAAAATATTAATTAAACTTAATTTATTTTGGTTATTAAAACTCAATAAATATGCATTTTTCACTACTAATCAACATTCCGCTGCATATAATGTAAGTGTTCTTATCATTATTTCTGTTTGATTTCATTTATAGAAACATGTTCTAGGTTATCTTATATTAATGTGTTTAATATATGAATTACATGAAAATAATTAAGATCCTTTATAAGTTTTCCCAACAGATTGTTGATGTAGAAGAGGGAAGTTTCTGAGGTAGAACAAGTAAATCCCTATTCAACTAGAGCACTTTTTAACATGTCAAACCATGCTCTAGGTGCTTGTTTAAGCCCATAGAGTGCCTTATGCAACAAACACACATGAGTAGAACACTTTGAGTCATCGAAACCAGTAGGTTGTTTCATATAAACTTGTTCTTTTAGATGTCCATTTAGGAAAGCATTGTTGACATCAATTTGTTGTATGTCCTAACCATAAGTGACAGCCAAGGAAAATACCACGCGAAGAAGCTTTGACAACTGGACTAAACATATCTATGAAATCAAGTCCTGGTGTTTGCTGAAAGCCTTTGGTAAACACTTGGGCTTTAAACTTATCCAAGGAGCCATCTTGATAATATTTGGTTATGAAAATCCACTAACAGCTCACGATATTCATGTTGTCTTGAGCTGGTACTAAACTCCACGTTTGATTATTGATAAGAGCATGATATTCCTTCTCCATGGTAGCTTTCCAAGCAGAGATTTGAAGAGCTTTCTTTACTGAGGTGGGCTCTTCATATAGTTGCTGAGAAGAAGTGGCAGCTGTTGGAAATGTGCCCTGAAAGCATATGTAGTAGACATTGTTTTAATGAAATAAATAAATAAATTGAATTTGTTATGCATATATTTTATGGACTATATTATTCTGTGATAATATTATGTAAATATCAGGAAAATTCCTAAGTTCATATATGTGATCTCAAACACGTATTGGTATGGGAGGATTGTGTTTGAGATAAATGAACTTGAATAGTTTGCAGTAAAATAAAGTTATGGAATCTTTAAATTAATTACTGCAAGTACAGTCCACTAGTATTATGAATACATGTGATCTAGATCCGGATCACTAGTGTGGTAGGACACTTTAGTGGAGGTGCTTTATATATTAGAGAATATATAGAACTGGACCAAATATGTTTATTAATACCTAATTAAATACCGTTTCGAAGTATTAATTAAATATATCAACTGATGATCATATACAAATAGATCTTAATCCTGAAGTTACTATGAACTCCTGTTTATGTTATATGAGTTCTTTGATTCACTTGTTAGGGTCTGTCAGAATGATCAGGCTAGAAACTTTTGTTTTGGGAACTCATTAATGTAGATGGCTGGGAACATAGTATACAGATATGAAATTTATGCCTTCTCGCAAAAGATTGAATGATGGTTCTCTTAAGGGTTGACTTTTGGGACTGAAAAGTTATTGAGTTCAAATTCATAATTTAGTTATGAATTAACCTTCACTAGTAAAGTCAATAGTACTTAAGGAAACAAGACATAATTAAAAGGGTAAAACGGTAATTTTATTCCCGATTAATTTTGAACCATTATTAGAGGGTCAAGTTGTATGCAATAATTATATCATTGGACGCTTTATGATTATAAAGTACTCAGTAAAATAAAATGTCTATAATTACAAGAGTGCAGCCTCATATTTACAGTGGAATAATCATGAGATTAATAAATTAAGATTATTTAATAAAAGAGTTTAATTAATAATCTTAAATTTATTGGAGCTTTGAATTTTAGGTCCATAGGTCCCCATAGCGGCTCTATCAACACTATTCAAGGTAAGAGTGTTGATATGAAGTGAAAAATAGTTTAAATACATATTTAAGAAGAAATTGTTCTTCAGGCCAAATATGCAATTATATGATAATAGTGATTAATTAATTAATTACAAATTAGTTGTAGTTAACAAAATTAATTAATATTTAATTATTGTATAGTTTTCAAAATTAAATTAATTTCGAAATTTAATTAAATAATTAATTAATTATAATTTTTGAAATTATAATAAATTAAATATTTATTTTCGAAAATATTGGATTTAATTAATTGATAGAATTAATTAAATATCTTTATTTGAGTGGGAGATAATAATCTGATAAGTTCAAATTGGATTTGAATTTAAAAGATTAATATTTATTCAAATAATTAATTAAAAAGATAATTAATTTAAATTTGAATTAGTTATTAGGTTGTTAGTTCTTATCTGACAAAGTAGTTTGAATAAATAATTAAATAAAAATTGAAAAACCAACATCCCTAAAATTAGGGAGGCTACACGTGCACACACAGTACATGGACTGTGTGTGGCGTGTAGGGCAGTTTTCAGGGATAGGATTTTCATTTTCATTTATTTATTTAATTAATTAATTAATGGATAATTCAAAAATTGGTTTTTAGTTTTTTTTCATTAATTAATTAAAAAGTAAATTGTAAAATGGTTATAGATTTATTTTTTAAAATTTTAATATTTTCTTTTAAGTATGACTAATCAGAAAAAATATTCAGATAAGTGAGACAACTCAGTCTATTCGCCCTATAAAAAATAGAACGATAGTTTTCTCTCCCTGAAAATAAAGAACAAATTCTCAGGCCTATTATCTTGATCTCATGTGTTGAGTACATCAAGTAGAATCACAAATAAACTATCATGCATTCTCTAAGTGCCAACACACTTCTTGAGGTGTAGAGAACGCTTTGGATGATTTTGGTGTGAGTACGTGGGAGCGGCTTGGATAGGAAGATCGTTCTAAATACGAAAAGATAGCAATGACACTTGATAGGCTTCAAGAGGTATGAATTCTATCCTTAACTTGCTTATGATTAATGTATTTATATTAATGGATCCGCATATTCAAAGGTAGTTTAAATATGTTACAAAAAAATTTGTTGTACACTGGGCCAACCCCACCACCATTTCACTGTGTATTAGGAAACTCGTTCCTAACAGTAGAATGATACACTTTTGGTTTATGAATTCTTGATTTAGACCTCGTTTGCATAGGATGACCGTGGGGCAAGGGAGGCGGTTAGCGAGGTACTTCAGTAACTATAAATCTCTCAGTCAAATCATTAGCATATGTAGGTGAGTGATGAAATGAATCACTAGAATTTTCACTTACCTCGATTGTGTGAAGAACCTATTCTGAAGCATGTTCTTATGCAGGAGGCTGTTCAAGTGTATCAGCTGGTATATGAATTGATGTAGAAAGAGAGGCTTGGTCATTTGGATGGTGAGGTGAAGCTGATGGAGAATCAATATTAGGAGTTTGACTAGGAGTGTGTAACGCCCTGGATAACCAAGACCGTTACACTGTGTGTTTGAAACAGTGCAAGACTTGCCAATCAAGTCATTTAGTTTGAACTGTGTATCTATTGACACAAGGGGTTAGGTTAAATAGAATTTGATTATAAACGGTTAAACTTTATTGAAAACAGACGTTTATTATATGGGATCCCAAATCAGGGTTTAAATAACATAACCACAAAATTCTTAATTACAAATAATTGACCAAGCTACTCTAATGGCAAAATATACATTTTAGGTTCCCGTTCCTGTACAAATCCTTGACCGTGGCGGCCGAGCAGCTGACAATGTACACCTTGCCCCCAGAGCTCTCCAACCCATGGCCAACTTGCCTTACCTGCACCATGTAGCACCCGTGAGCCGAAGCCCAGCAAGAAAACATAATATCATAACATAGCAGTTATAGCAGCTAGACAATTCACAGAGCATAACCCAATAACCACAAAGCATTACTCAGTTCCTTCAAGCCATTAAGTCCATTCAAGACAACACACTAGTCAATAGCCAATAATCCAGCTCCAGATATTCATTGACTCATAGACAATATTCTACAACAGATATTCAGCACATACATTCAGATTCAAGATACAATCAATCACATAATACACTCTTATCACATAATATTCAGGGCCGACGACTTAGGCCGCACCCTCTATTTAACCCACTGACTCAGGCCCGCTTAAACCGAGCTCAGTGCATAATAAGCTATCCTCGGATACCAGTGTCCGAGCCGCGCCCTGTGCGCAAGTGTGGATTTCGGCACCCTTAGGCCGTTACCACATGTCCCCGTGGCATAATACCACCTTATGACATTCATACCATTATAGGGAACTCTTAGTCCCAACATATTCACATGGTGTATCACAATCACACAACAATATATTCAATTATAGGGAACACTTAGTTCCATCCTATCCACATACACAGGTGCAGTTTTCTTACCTTGATTCCAAATGCTTTAATTAGAGAGGACGGCCCCCGAGCATGATCCATTCCCGAGCCCTAGCTTATCACCTAGTCACAACCAAGATAATGAATTCCATTAATACTCGGATATAGGTTTCTGGTTATAAAACTAACTCCCGGGAAACCGAATCTCACCAAGCACGGTGGTGAAACAAATCCCGAGCACACTAGGCTACCTTCCCGTGCTTAAAACCCTCAAAAACCCATGTGTGTAACCAAGGGCTGCGGCCCCTGAAGCTTAGCCGCGGCCCTTCACCAAAACAGAGCCAACACCACACCTGAAGGGGACACGCGCCACGACCCTTGCTTTGGGCGCCGCGGCGCTTGCCTTTGACCGAGCCTTCTTGGCTCCTCTGCAAGCTAGGGTCGCAGCGCTCTAGAACAGAGCCGCGGCCCTTCCCGTCGAACCCAGAATTTCCACCATTTTCAACCTCCAAACCTTACCCAAAACCACCCCAAAGCTCCCTATTTCCATATCAATCATTCCCAACACTTTTAAGACAACTTTAACATCGTAATTCAACAGAAAACTAAGCTTAAAACTTATAGAAATCTCATCTTCAATTTCTGAAACCCAAGAACACAAACACCCAAAACCAACCAATCAAAACCTGAATTTAAACTTTTAAATCATGAATTAGAGTTTACCTCTTCCATTGAGCACCTTCTCTAAGCCAAACCCCAGCTAGTTCCCAAGCTTTCAGCTCAAATTCAACCTTAGATATCAAAGTTACAATTATCTCAACACCCAGCTAGAACTCAGATTTTTCTAACCAAAAGAAAGGAATTCACTGCTTACCTTAGTGCTGATTCAGTTCCTTGGATAACCCTTGAGTTAAACCTCAAAATCCCCTCTTTAATTCCCATAAATCCTTAGCTCAATCCCCTCAAAATCCCACTTGATTTTCTCTGTTTATTTCCCTTGTGCTTCCCTTGAGAGAGAGAAGAGAGAAGAGAGCTGAGATAGAAAAGGTCGGTTTATTGTGGTTCTAATGTTTTCTATTCTTAGTAAGTCTAACCTTATCATTTAGGTCAAGCCCAAGGCTCGGGGTGCCGGAACCGACCCCGAGACCAAAATGGTAAAATCTCCCATTATTCCCACCTAGACACCCTGACCTAAAATATATCTCCATATATTTATTTTCATAACCTGATAGTCTAATTAACTACCCGATACCTATAATATCCCTGACTTATCCAAAGTCAACTATTAAACCCCGTTGTGACTTTCCCGCTACTTGCTCCATAGGATCGCCTCGTGCCAATAGTTACAAATGCACACACCTGTACACGCATAGATATTTATCAACCTACCCACATAATAATGTGGTCTCAACAATTTATCACACACATTCACATTTATGCCCTTACCAGCCAAACAGGGCCCGCATACTTATTCAATACCCATTTCACGCTTTCTTACCATTAATTCTCTTAACCTCCAATTATGCCTTCCCGGCACACTAATCAAGGCTCTTAAGCCTTATTAGTAATTTTGGGTCGTTACAAAGTGAGTGAATTGAAACCAAGTGGAGGAAAAGGAAGAACAAATGCAGGTGCTAAAAGATTGTTTTTAAACTGATTTGAAGTGATGGAATCAGGTTTGAGGAACAAGGAAGTATAGGGAAAATCAAGTTCATTAAGGTTGACACTCCTAGCTATATAAATGTGATCACTTGGATGTAAGCATCTATAACCTTTATGAAACGGACTGTAACCAAGGAAGACACATTTGGAAGTTTTAAACTCGATTTTTTTTAATTGCAGAGTCGTAAGTACGGAAAGCATTGTAACGCCCTACTTCCTTAGAGTCGTTACTAAGTGAGTTTTGAACGTGCAATTAACTCGCTAATCGAGGTTTTAGGTTAAAAGTGTAGCTAAACTGTAATAAAAGTCACATAATTTGAAAACGTAATCATTCATTGAAATTATAAAGTGTTATACATTTGGGATCCCAAAATACTGTTTAGAAAAATATTTACAACTCAAAATATGATTAAAGTCGACTAAACGAAGAAATTAAGTTTAATACAAAACATCTCCCAAAAATACCCCTGGCCGTGGCAGCCAGGCGTGCCGAACATGTACACGCCACTTCACGCTCTTCGTACTCATATGATTGATCGACCTTTCCCTTGCCCTTACCTGCACTATAGAGCACCCGTGAGCCGAAGCCCAGCAGGAAAACTCCACACAAGAAATCAACATATGAACAACTATCAATCAGCATATAACAAAGCCGCCAACAGGATAAACACATAACGGTCATGCCGTCCCAAGCACTTTACCAGGCCCTGGGTTCGCGGTCTATACCGTGAGGATATCCCAGGTATCCAATAGGGGTCTCACCCTGGAAACTTGCACTCCGCGTGCTTAACGATGCTCCTAGCCCCTTGCCGTACTCGGCCTTGCCATTCTCGGCCTTCGTCGTTCCCGGCCCTTGCCGTTCTCGGCCTTCGCTATTCCCGGCCCTAGCCGTCCTCAGCCTTCACCATACATTTACAGATATGCAACACATAGCATAAACATAACAAATACTTAAACAAATACAAATATAAACAATAGGGCTACGCCCTGCATCAAAATCACATAGGGTCATGCCCTACAATTCAAACTATAGGGCCACGCCCTGCTCTACGAGTACAACCGTTTTCTTACCTGTGTCCCAAGCTTCCCGATCTCCGATATCCCGAGCACACTCCTCTAGTTTGAGCCTCGGTGAAAACCTAGTCACAACGTATCAACAACATCCATCCATCAAGTTCTAATCCATTAAATAACTTTGGGTTATAATTCTAGTCTCCGGGACCTTGAATTCTATCAATCCGGGTGATAAAATCCATCCCGAGCCTTAACTTTTGGATTCCCGAGCCTAAAACCTTCTTGGGGTCCAAAAACCCACTAAGCGCCGCAGCCCCAAGGTCTTGTGCCATGACCCACCTCAACCAGAAACCAGCCTCCCATTTCAGCCTATGCGCGCCGCGGCGCGCCCTTCTTCCTGGCCTCCCAAATGTTCTAGAGGGTCACGGCTCACCAAGAACAATGTCGTGGCCCGACCTTTCGAACCCAAAAAAATCCCCAATTTTCACAACTAAAACCAAGCCAATTTACCCCAAAATCAATCTAACAACCCAATTTAATCACAATAGAAGTACTAGAAGAGTCCCAGCAACACAACCTAACAAAAGCTAGCTTAAAACCTCATCAAATCCCAAGTTCAATCTTCAACTTCAAAGACTTAAGAAAGATAAAAATTCAGCCAATAATTACAGAATCTAAGGGTTAAAATCACAGTTCAAAGCTTACCTTATCCTCTGCTTGAATCCATAAGTTGAAACTGAGCTAATCCCCAAGTTTAGAGCCCAAATTCCTTGCTTAATCTTCAATTTTTCCCTTGGTAAGGTTTAGAGAAAAAATGGGGTTTGGGTCGGTTTACCAAGTTCTGAGTGTTTCCTAAGTTTTGTTTTACTTAGCCTAAGTCACCTAAGTTACCTCCAAGGCTCGGGGTACCAAAAACGCCCCAAGGGCAAAATGGTAAATGTCCCCGATATTCCCTCCTATACGTTCTAACTTCAAATATATCTCAAAATATTTATTTTCATAACCCGATAACCATATAAAATGTCTAATGCTCGAAATACCCCTGACTCGCCCCGAGTCGGGTTTCGGATCCCGTTGTGACTTCCTAGCTAAACCGCTCCCTAAGACTGTCTCGGATCGTGCATCTCAAATATATCACCACTCGCACGTGGTAAAGATCACAATAATCACAAATATTGCATTTATGCCCTCAACGAGCTAAAATTATAAACATGCCCCTAATAAACAAATGATGAACACATGCATATTTAATTCACCTAAACATGCATTCTAATCACATACTCATCAAATTCACATATTAAAATAATAAATCACTTATTGCCCTCCAGGCATGCTAATCAAGGCTCTAAGCCTTATTAGCAAATTTGGGATGCTACAACTATCCCCTCCTCAAAATTACCTGAATAACTCGGGATACCGCTCTCGCATATCTGATTTAAGTTCCCACATCGCCTCATCAACCTTGCTGTTCCTCCACAACACTTTCGCCAAGGCGATGGTCTTGCTCTGCAAGACTTTATCCTTCCGGTCAAGAACCTGAACCGGCTTCTCCTCATATGACAAATCCTAGTCCAGCTCCAAGTTCTCATAACTCAATACATGTGTTGAATCTGATATATACTTTCAGAGCATGGATACATGAAAGACATCATGAACCCCTGATAGAGTTGGAGGCATCGCCAATCTGTAAGCTATCTCTCCAACCCTTTCCAAAATCTCAAAGGGACCGACAAACCTAGGGCTCAACTTGCCCCAAACACCAAACCGTTTCACTCCTCTCAAGGGTGAAACCCTAAGGAACACATGGTCACCAACTTGAAACTCTACGCCCCTGTGTTTCAAGTCCACATAACTCTTCTGGCGACTCTGGGAGGCAAGCATTCGAGCTCTAGTCTTTTCAATCACCTCATTGGTCCTCTGAACCATCTCAGGACCTAAGTACCTCCTCTCACATGTCTCATCCCAATGGATAGGTGATCTGCACATCCTCCCAAATAGCATCTCATACGGAGCTACCCTGATAGTCACCTGATAACTGTTGTTGTATGAAAACTCAATAAATGGGAGATACTTACTCCAAGATCCCCCAAAATCCAATACACAAGCTCGTAACATATCCTCCAATATCTGAATCATCCTCTCAGACTGTCTATCCGTTTGAGGATGATAAGCGGTACTAAACTGCAACTGCGTGCCCATGGCCTTTTGCAGACTCTCCCAATACTTGAAGGTGAAGGTGGGGTCCCTGTCGAATACTATCAACCTCGGAGCCCCATGAAGTCGAACAATTTCCTTAACATACAGCTCGGCATACTGCTCCACAGTATAAATAGTCTTGACAGGTATAAAGTGGGTGGACTTGATATACCTATCCACAATCACCCACACTGAATCATGCTGTCCCACGGTCTTCGGCAAACCAACCACGAAGTCCATGGTGATATCCTTCCACTTCCACTCTGGATCCTTAGAGGCTGCAATAACCCTGCTGGCCTCTGATGTTCAACATTTACCTGCTGACAAGTTAAGTACTTAGGCACATAATCCACCACGTCCCTCTTCATTCCTGACCATCAATACAAGGCTCTCAAATCTTGGTACATCTTCGTCGTACCTGGATGTAAAGAATAGGGAGTGGTATGAGATTCATCCAAAATCTCTCAGCGGATATCAGAATCCATCGGAATACAGATCCGACCCTTGTACTTCAGTAGTCCTATCTCCGAGATAGAGAAGTCCTTAGTCGCTCCGACTAAGACCCTCTCTCTGTGCTCTCTCAACTGGGCATCCTCCCCCCGCGCTTCCTTAATCCTCTCAAGAAGTGTAGACTGAAGAGTGATGTTGGATAACTGATCAACCACCAACTCTATACCCGCTCTAGTCATCTCCTCAGCTAACTTATCAGATATCTGCCTCGAACTGAACAATTGTCCTGGGCCTTTCTGACTCAATGCATCAGCCACTACATTATCCCTCCTAGAATGGTATAGGATATCACAATCATAATCCTTTACCAATTCCAGCCACTGTCTCTGGCGCATATTCAGATCCTTCTGAGTAAAGAAGTACTTCAAACTCTTATGGTCGGTGTATATTTCGCACTTCTCACCGTACTGATAATGTCTCCAAACCTTGAGTGCAAATACCACCGCTGCTGTAACACCCCAAGTTGCTAATAAGGTTTAGGACCTTGATTAGCGTGCCTGGAGGGCAATAAGTGAATTAACATGATAATATATGAATTTGAATGAATATGTGATTAGAATGCATGTTTAGGTGGTATAAATATGCATGTGGACCCCGTTTGTATGTTAGGGGTAAATTGGTAATTTTAGCCCGCTGAGGGCATAGATGTGATAATTGTATTATGTGATTTGTACCACGTGAGTGTGGTGATATTAATGTGATGCACGTGCTGAGACGGTCTTAGGGAGCTAGTTAACTTAAAAGTCACAACGGGATTTTATATCCGGCTCGGGAGGAGCCTAGGGGTACTTTGGGAATTTCGTAAATTGATTTGAGAATTAGTGGTTAATGGTTAATGGTGATTGAGTAACTTGAGTAACCGTTAGTAACTACTGAGAGTAACAAGTTGTGATGGGAAAATGGTAGTATTGTAATATAGATGAAATGACAAAAGTACCCTTGAGCTTTAGTTAGGAAAGGATATTTATGGAAGGGTAGAATAGTCATTTGGCAAGGGATAGATAGCTTTAGCTGAAGGATTCACGTATAACACTTAGTTAGAAATTGGTTTATGCTGAAATTGAAGGAAAAGCTAGAGGAAAAGAGGAGAGGAAGAGGAAAACTGAATTCTTGAAACCTAGGAGAGAATTGAGGGAGTTTGAGGCAACCAAATTCGAATTTGAGCAAGGATTGATCAAAGGTAAGAATTTGAGCTCTGTCTTTGTTGAAATTAAGCTTGAATTTACAGAGATTAAGTGTGGGAACCTAAAGGAAATATGGCTGGTTTTACTTGGAAATTCAGTTAGGATAATCAAAAGGAAAGAGGCTTGAAGCTGGAATTGAGAAGAGTTCAAGCTGAGTTTTGATTGAGGTATGAATCCTTAGCATATTTAAATTTCGTACCTAGTGTGGTTTAAGATTTTGGAAGTATGGTTTGCAGTTTTTAAGCTTTGGATTATGTTTTAGAAGCCATGGTCTGAACTTCTAAAATTTGAAACTCAAGAATGGATTTTGAGTGTGATTGTGTAATTGAGTTTGTTTTTTATGTTTATAGGTTGTTAAAGGGTTCATTTGGGGTTTTAAATTGATTTTGGGGCTTAGGTACTTGTTTGGGTTGAATTGGGGTTGTTTTGGCTCGGGAAAAATGCAGGAGAAAACCCAGAAATCTGGGTTCGCGTAGGAGCGCCGCAGCCCTGTTCTTTGGTGCCGCGGCGCAGGCTTGCATCAGGATTAGGGATAGCCTTTGGGCGCCGCGGCCCTTGATGGGAGTGCCGTGGCCCTAGGCTATTTTTTTGACAGTCAAATTTTGCATTTTTAGGGCTTTTGCCGGGGGCTCGGGGGATGGTTCCAATACATTGTTTTCGAGAATTAGAGGTCCCGAGGGTGCGGGATTGGTTTCGGGAAGTGATTTTGGACTGGTTAGTATTAAAGGATGTTTTATATGTGTTGTGACTAGGTCTTCGGAGAGACTCGGGATAGAGGACCGTGCTCGCGGCTTTGGTGCATTGTAAAGCTCGGGATACAGGTAAGAAAGCTGTAGCACCCGTAGAGCAGGGCGTGGGCCCATAGGGTTGTTGCAGGGCACGACCCTAGATTACATTATTGCTAGGGTGTAGCTTTGATTGAATTATTATATGCTTGAATGTTGTTTAAGTATTCTATATGTGTGGATATAGTAGCATGAACGGCAAAGGAGCCGAGAACGGCGAGGGGCCGAGAACGACAGTGAGGCCGGGAATATCACTTAGCACATGGAGTGCTTATGGTTAGGGTGAGACCCCAATGGATACATGGGATATCCTTACGGTGTGGACCGAGAACCCAGGCTTTGGTAACGCTTCTGGGACGGCATGGCCGTATATGTGTTTAAATCTTATAGACTATCTGTTTATCTGTGGATAATCTGACATAATGGTTATATGTTATGCGTATGTTATGTGCTGTATGAGTTTTCTTGCTGGGCTTCGGCTCACGGGTGCTCTGTGTTGCAGGTAAGGGCAAAGAGAAAGTCAACCAGCCATGAGTACGGAGAGCGTGGGGGCGGCGCGTACATGCTTGGCCTGCCTGACTACTTTGGTTGGGGGTGTTTTTGAGAAATGGCTGTCCTAAACTATTGTTTGACAATTAGTCATCTGTAAATCTATTTTGAATTGTAAATGTTTTACAAACCTTATTTTGGGATCCCAAATGTTAAACTCTTAGAACTTTTAATGAGATAGAGTACTTCTAAAGATTACAGCCTTGACTTTTTGCTTAATCACACTTTTGTTCTAAAAACCTCGCCTAGCGAGTTAATTGCACATTTTAAACTCACTTAGTAACGGCTCTAAGGAAGTAGGTAGGGCGTTACAGCTGCCAACTCCAGATCATGCGTGGGATATCTCTTCTCGTACTCCTTTAGCTGTCTCGATGCATATGCTATCACCTTTCCGACTTGCATCAACACACACCCTAAACCCTGTCTGGAAGCATCACAGTAAACCACAAAATTCTCATTGTCTGTCGGTAGACTCAACACTAGGGCAGTGATCAGTCGCCTCTTCAATTCGTTGAAACTGTTCTCATACCTGTTTGATCACACATACTTAGACTTATTCCTCATCAATTTAGTCAACGGTGTGGCTATCCTGGAGAACCCCTTAACGAACCGCCGATAATACCTTGCCAATCCCAGAAAACTCCTAACTTTCGGAACACTGCTCGGTCTAGGCCAATCTCTCACTGCCTCAATCTTGCTTGGGTCAACCAGAATCCCCTCCTTACTGACAATATGGCCCAGAAACATGACTTGCGGTATCCAAAACTCATACTTGTTGAACTTAGCATATAACTTGTGCTCTCTCAACTGCTGCAATACCAGACGCAAATGATGCTCATGCTCTAACTCTGACTGGGAATACACTAGTATGTCATCAATAAACACAATCACGAACTTGTCCAAATAGTCCTTGAAAACTCTATTCATCATGTCCATAAAAGCTTCTGGGGCGTTGGTTAATCCAAAGGACATAACCAGGAATTCATAGTGTCCATATCTTGTGCGAAAGGCGGTATTTTGTATGTCCTCCTCTTTAATCCTTAACTGATGGTAACCTGACTGGAGATCAATCTTTAGAAAACACTGTCTTTCCTTGTAGCTGGTCAAACAAATCGTCAATCCTAGGTAATGGGTACTTGTTCTTAATGGTCAACTTGTTCAGCTCTCTGTAGTCAATAAACATTCTTAGAGATCCATCATTCTTCTTAACAAACAACACTGGAGCACCCCATGGCAAGAAACTCGGTCTGATGAACCCCAAATCCAATAACTCCTACAACTGAATCTTCAAATCCTTCAACTCTGCCAGAGCCATTCTATAAGGTATCCTAGCTACTAGCTCCACCCCTGGCGCCAACTTGATAACAAACCCGATCTCCCTCTGTGGTGGCAACCCTGGCAGGTCTGCTAGAAATAAATCTGGAAACTCACATACCAATCTGGTCTCACTTGGTCCAATCGACACAACCTTAGAGGTATCCACAATGTTTGGTAGGAGTCCAATGCAACCTTATTGCATTAGGTCTCTAGCCTTCAGTGCTGAAATCATAGGTACTCGCGGTCCGCTAATTGTCCCCACAAATACAAAGGGTACCTCCCCTTCTGGTTTAAAATTCACCATCCTGCGCTTGCATTCAATCGTCGCCCCATACTTCGATAACCAGTCCATCCCTAGGATCATATCGAAGTCATCCATGTCTAACTCAATCAGATAAACAAACAACTCCCTACCTTCTATCTCTACTGGCAATATTCTAATCCATCTCCTAGAGACTACCAGTTCCCCAGTTGGCAACAAAGTCTGAAAACCCCTAGCATACAAGTCACTAGGTCTACACAGCTGGTCTATCATTCTAGCAGAGACAAACGAATGAGTAGCCCTCAAATCAATCAATGCAGTATAAGAAGAACCAGCACTAGAAATCTGACCTGTCACAACCGAGGGGCTAGCCACAGCCTCAGTCTGAGTCAAGGTGAATACTCTGGCAGGAGCGAGACCGTTGCCCTGCTTCGGCTCCTCTTTCCTGGCTTGTGGGCAGTCCTTCTTCAGATGATTGATACTCCCATAGATAAAGCAGGCCCTGATCCTACATTCTCCTTGATGTCGTCTTCTGCACCGAGGACACACTAGGAATCTCCTCTAATTGTCACTTCCGCCCTGACGGCTGCTAAAAGCACCCCGTGCCCTCCTATCCGAGCTAGGAGGAGCAAAAGAATCTAGGGCATTTCTCTTTTGTTCACTGGGGCCACTACCCCGACTGGATCTAGTAAAAGGAGGCACCATCCTCGTGGCATCGCGCCTAGCAGCGCCCTCTCTCCATATTTGATCCTCGACCCCTTCAGCCGTAAGGGCCTTGTCCACTACCTGAGCATATGTAGTAGTCTCTGGATCCAAATTAATCTTAACATCACGGGCGATCATAACATTCAACCCCCATACGAACCTATCCTTTCTTGCCGCATCAGTTGGCTCCAAATCCGGTGTGAACTTCGCCAACCAGTTAAATCTCATGACATACTTAGTAATTGTCAACCAGTTCTGAGTCAGGTTGATAAACTCGTCAACCTTCACAGCTCGGACTGCAACACTGTAATATTTCTCGTTGAAAATGTTTCTGAACTCTTCCCAGGTCATAACTGCAATATTTCTTCTCTGAGTCACTACATCCCACCAGATGCAGGCATCCTCTTTGAACATGTGGCTGGCACAAGCTACCCTCTCATTCCCTTCCAATCTCATGAAATCCAGGATGGAGGAAGTCATATTCATCCCCTGCTCTTCCCACAGTGGGTCTGGTCCACCCTCAAAGGTGGGAGGATGCTGCTTCCTGAACCTCTCATACAAAGGTTCCCACCTATTTTCCATAAGAGGCTGAACCGGCACTGGCGCCACAGCCTGCTGAACTGGCAACCCAGTGGCGTGAGGAGGGGCCTGCTGCCTCAGCTATCAAAGTTCTTCCTCGGTTTGATGCAGTCCAGCTTCCATTTCAACAAACATCTGTTGCCAATTCTGTGGGGCAGATGGAGGGTTCTGACCCTGGTTGTCATCCTCGGCCCTACTATCGTAGAGTCTAGATGATTGTCAAGGCATCTCAACAATATGCATGCAATCAATGACGCCGCTCATCAGGCATGATAACATCATCCAAAACCACCTCCCAATTCACAATAGCCAACCATAAACTACAATCCACATAACACAAATAACATACAACACTCAAGGGGCTATGCCCTAGCATCATGTTGGGAATTGTGCCCTGAAAGTATATGTAGTAGACATTGTTTTATGAAATAAATAAATAAATTGAATTTGTTATGCATATATTTTATGGACTATATTATTCTGTGATAATATTATGTAAATATCAAAAAAATTCCTAAGTTCATATATGTGATCTCAAACACGTATTGGTGCATGAGGATTGTGTTTGAGATAAATGAACTTGAATAGTTCACAGTAAAATAAAGTTATAAAATCTTTAAATTAATTACTGCAAGTACGATCCACTAGTATTATGAATATATGTGATCTAGATCCGAATGACTAGTGTGGTAGGACACTTTAGTGGAGGTGCTTTATATATTAGAGAATATATAGAACTAGACCAGATATGTTTATTAATACTTAGTTAAATACCGTTTAGAAGTATTAATTAAATATATCAACTGATGATCATATACAAATAGATATTAATCCTGAAGTTATTATGAACTCTTATTTATGTTATATGAGTTCTTTGATTCACTTGTTAGGGTTTGTCAGAATGATCAGGCTAGAAACTTTTATTTTGGGAACTCATTAATGTAGATGGCTGGGGACATAGTATACAGATATGGAATCTATGCCTTATCGCAAGAGATTGAATAATGGTTCTCTTAAAGGTTGACTTTTGGGACTGAAAGGTTATTGAGCTCAAATTCATAATTTAGTTATGAATTAACCTTCATTAGTAAAGTCAATGGTACTTGAGGAAACAAGAGATAATTAAAAGGGTAAAACGGTAATTTTATTCCCGATTAATTATGAACCATTATTAGATGGTCAATTTGTATGCAATGATTATATCAATAGACGCTTTATAATTATAAATTACTCAGTAAAATGAAATGTCTATAATTACAAGAGTGCAGCCTCATATTTATAGTGGAATAATCATGAGATTAATAAATTAAGATTATTTAATTAAAGAGTTTAATTAATAATCTCAACTTTATTGGAGCTTGGAATTATAGGTCCATAGGTCCCCATAGCGGCTCTATCAACACTGTTCAAAAGTTGATATGAAGTGAAAAATAGTTTAAATACATATTTAAGAAGAAATTGTTCTTCAGGCCAAATATACAATTATATGATAATAGTGATTAATTAATTAATTACAAATTAGTTGTAGTTAACAAAATTAATTAATATTTAATTATTGTATAATTTTCGAAATTATATTAAATTATTAAATTATTTTCGAAATTTAATTAAATAATTAATTAATTATAATTTTCAAAATTATAATAAATTAAATATTTATTTTCGAAAATATTGAATTTAATTAATTGGTATAATTAATCAAATATCTTTATTTGAGTGAGAGATAATAATCTGATAAGTTCAAATTGAATTTGAATTAAAAATATTAATATTTATTCAAATAATTAATTACATTTGATAATTAGTTAAAAAAATATTTAATTTAAATTTGAATTAATTATCAAGTTGTTAGATCTTATCTGACAAAGTAGTTTGAATAAATAATTAAATAAAAATAGAAAAATCAAATATCCCTAAAAATAAGGGTGGTACATGTGCACACATAGTCGTGTACTGCTATTTTTTCAGGGATAGGATTTTCATTTTTATTTATTTAATTAAGTAATTAATGAATAATTTAAAAAAAAATAGTTTTTGGATATTTTCATTAATAAAATAATTAATTAATTAAAAGGTAAATTGTAAGTTGGTTACATATTTATTTATTTTTAATTTGAATATTTTCTTTTAAGTATGATTAATCAGAAAATATACAGATAACTCAGATATCTTAGACAACTAAGTCAGTTCACTCTATGAAAAATAGAACGATATTTTTCTCTCCCTGAAAAATAAAGAACCAATTCTTAGGCTTATTCTCTTGATCTCATGTGTTGAGTACATCAAGTAGAATCACAAATAAACTATCCTTCATTCTCTAAGTGCCCACACACTTCTTGAGGTGTAGAGAACGTTGTGGAAGATCTTGGTGTGACTACCTGGGAGCAGCTTGGATAGGAAGATCGTTCTTATTACGAAAAGATAGCAATGACACTTGATAGGCTTCAAGAGGTATGATTTCCATTCTTAACTTGCTTATGATTAATGTATGTATATTAATGGATCCACATACTTAAATGTAGTTTAAATATGTTACAAAAATTTTGTTGTGCACTGGGCAAACCCCACCACCATTCCGCTGCATATTAGGAAACTCGTTCCTACACATCCTGCATACGTTAACTCATTCATCATGCTCTATATAAAATAATCAGGCAAACAGGGCATTTAAACACATATTCAAGCAAATAATTCAATCATTACCAACCAACCCTAAGTCGAGCTTGTCACTGACAGCGAGCGTACATGTTCGGTCAATCTCTAGGAACCATAAACCTTGGCTCGCTCTGATACCAAGTTGTAACGCCCTACTTCCTTAGAGTCGTCACTAAGTGAGTTTTAAACATGCAATTAACTCGCTAGTCGAGGTTTTAGGTTAAAAGTGTAGCTAAATTGTAATAAAAGTCACATAATTTGAAAACATAATCATTCATTGAAATTATAAAGTGTTATACATTTGGAATCCAAAAATATTGTTTAGAAAAATATTTACAACTCAAAATATGATTAAAGTCGACTAAACGACGAAATTAAGTTTAATACAAAACATCTCCCAAAAATACCTCTGGCCGTGGCAGCCACGCAGGCCGAACATGTACACGCCGCTTCACGCTCTCCGTACTCATGGTTGATCGACCTTTCCCTTGCCCTTACCTGCACCATAGAGCACCCGTGAGCTGAAGCCCAACAAGAAAACTCCACACACGCAATCAACATATGAACAAGTATCAATCAACATACAACAAGGCCGCTAACATGCTAAACACATAACGGCCATGTCGTCCTAGGCGCTTTACCAGGCCCTGGGTTCACGGTCTACACCATGAGGATATCTCAAGTATCCAATAGGGGTCTCACTCTGGCAACTTGCACTCTGCGTGCTTAATGCTGCTCCGGCCCCTTGCCGTACTTGGCCTTCGTCGTTCCCGGCCCTAGCCGTCCTCAGCCTTCGCCATACATTTACAGATATGCAACACATATCATAAACTTAACAAATACTTAAACAAATGCAAATATAACACAATAGGGTTACGCCTTGCATCAAAATCACATAGGGTCGTGCCCTACAATACAAACTATAGGGCCACGCCCTGCTCTACGGGTACAACAGTTTTCTTACCTGTGTCCCAAGCTTCCTGAGCTCTGATATCCTGAGCACAGTCCTCTATTTCGAGCCTCACTGAAAACCTAGTCACAACGTATCAACAACATCCATCCATCAAGTTCTAATCCACTAAATAGCTTTGGGTTATAATTCTAGTCTCCGGGACCTTGAATTCTATCAATCCGGGTGATAAAATCCATCCCGAGCCTTAACTTTTGGATTCCCGAGCCTAAAACCTTCTTGGGGTCCAAAAACCCACTAAGCGTCGCAGCCCCAAGGCCTTGTGTCGTGGCCCACCTCAACGAGAAACCAGCCTCCCATTTCAGCCTATGCGCGCCGCGGTCCGCCCTTTTTCTTGGCCTCCTAAACGTTCTAGAGGGCCGCGGATCACCAAGAACAATGTCGCGGCCTGACCCTTCAAACCCAGAAAAATCCCCCATTTTCACAACTAAAACCAAGCCAATTTACCCCAAAATCAATCTAACAACCCAATTTAATCACCATTGAAGTTCTAGAATAGTCCCAGCAACACAACCTAACAAAAGCTAGCTTAAAACCTCATCAAATCCCAAGTTCAATGTTCAACTTCAAAGACTTAAGAAAGCTAAAAACTCAGCCAATAATTACAGAATCTAAGGGCTAAAATCACAGTTCAAAGCTTACCTTATCCTCTGCTTGAATCCATAAGTTGAAACTGAGCTAATCCCCAAGTTTAGAGCCCAAATTCCTTGCTTAATCTTCAATGTTTCCCTTGGTAAGGTTTAGAGAAAATAAGAGAGAGAAAAGGGGGTTTGGGTCGGTTTACCAAGTTCTGAGTGTTTCCTAAGTTTTGTTTTACTTAGCCTAAGTCACCTAAGTTACCTCCAAGGCTCGGGGTACGAAAAACGTCCCCGAGGGCAAAATGGTAAATTTCCCTGATATTCCCTCCTATACGTTCTAACTTCAAATATATCTCAAACTATTTATTTTCATAACCCGATAACCCAATAAAATGTAATGCCCGAAATACCCCAGACTCGCCATGAGTCGGGTTTCGGATCCCGTTGTGACTTCCTAGCTAAGCCGCTCCCTAGAACTGTCTCTAATCGTGCATCTCAAATATATCACCACTCGCACGTGGTAAAGATCACAATAATCACAAATATTGCATTTATGCCCTCAACGGGCTAAAATTACAAACATGCCCCTAATAACCAAATGGGGCCCACATGCATATTTAATTCACCTAAACATGCATTCTAATCACATACTCATCAAATTCACATATTAAAATAATAAATTACTTATTGCCCTCCATGCACGCTAATCAAGGCCCTAAGCCTTATTAGCAAATTTAGGACGTTACAAGCATGCACATCTAAAGACTTTTAGAAACTTATAGTCAGGAGTAATATTGTAGAGACACTCAAACGGTGACTTATATTGAAGAGTAATGGTAGGTAATCTATTGATTAAGTATACTACAGAAACAAAAGCATCCCACCAAAATAGAAGAGGTAACTTGGCTTAAGCTAAAAGAGTAAGTCCTATTTCGGTTACATGCCTATGTTTTCGTTCTACTCTTCCTTGTTGTTGATGAGTCTGAGGACAAGGGCGTTGAAAAATGATTCCTAATTTTTGAAGCGAAGGTTGTAAAGATCTATATTCCCCACCCTAGTCGATTTTAAGGCCTTTTATTAGTAATTCAAATTGTTTTTCGACAAGTGTTTTGTACTAGACAAAGATATTGTAGGCTTGAGACTTGAGTTTCATAGGATATATCCAAGAAAATCTAGTGTAATCATCAAATAAGATGTAGTATCTATAACCTTCGGGGGATATTAAGGACTTGGATGACCAAGTCAATTGTGCCATATATTGGCTACTGAACTCAAAGAATTACAGACAAAAAAAGTGGGGGATTTATTACAACTGTTAGCTTTTAAAGCTGAAGTAGTAGATGGCAGTTATGTATTGGTGTAGTAAGCTGAAGTAATAGAGAGCTGAGTTGAAGAAGAAGCAAATGTAGGAAGGACTAGCTGATACAACCTGTGCCTAAGCATTCCCTGAAGAAGAACTGCTTCATAACAAGATCCTTAACAAAGCACAAGTTAGAAGTAAACTCTATGGACACATTATTATCACAAGTGAATTTAGAAATGCTAATTAGATTTTTCTTAATCTCAGGAAAATGAAGAACTTTCCTAAGATGCATAGACCTAGTTGCAGCTATGTGAGCATCATCAACATGTTGAATAAAAAGTTTAGATCCATTACCTACAACCAGTTTTTCTTTGCCCTTGTAACTGGTTGGAGAAGTGAGATTGTTGGTGGTAGATGCAACATGATGAGAGGCACCACTGTCCATATACCAATGTGGATCTGCTACAGTGGCTGGTGAAACAACATTAGCTTGTGGAGCAGTCTTAGTAGACTCAGCTGCAGGTCCTGGAGAGGTGTTTTCACCTTGGTAACTGAGATCAAATATGTGGTAGCACTTCAAGGCTACATGGCTTGATTTGCCACAAACTTGACAAATTAGTCGATTAGAGTTGTTGAAGCCATGACTGCCATTGCTCTGGCCACCACGTCCACGATTGAAGGAGCCACGACCACTGTGAATCTGATTGTTAGAGTAGGGTGGTTGATATCCATATTTCTTGGATTAAGCAGCAAAATTTGCTCGTGGATTTTGCAGATCCATGGTTACAACAACATTCTGTTGTTCGATTCTCATCTTATGACTCTGTGATAACTCTACAAAATAGAGTTATTTTACCACTTTTTATGTGCTAATTGTTGCTTAATTCTTGAGTTTTTAATTGATCTATTAAGTTTTAAAGTAATTTTGATTTTATTGGGTTTATTTTGATTTTATATATTTTTGTGTGTTTTTTAGTTATTTTATTGTTAAATATTATAGTTAATTATTTGAATTATTATTGTTTAATTGGATGTAAAAAAATGTTGTATTATTGAACATAAATGTTAAATGTAAATTAAGTTTTAATTAATATTTTTATGGAACTTATGTTGTATATTTGATTATTGAAAATATTTAGTTTTAATTTAATTTATGTTTTTTTATAGGAAATATGTTGTATTTTTGGGCTCTTGAAAAGCAAGAAAAAGAAGGAAAAAAGTGTGGTAAAACTGAAAATTGGCCCAAGCCTCTTGCCCCTTCCTTCAGCCAAGCTCGAGCCCAAGCAACCAAGGCCCACGCAGATGCCCCAGCCAGCCCCAAACGAAGCCACCTGCTGCTGCTCCTGGGCTCGTCTGTCCAGCCCACGACCCAAGCCAGCCAGACCCATGTCAGCACCTCTTGGGCCTGCCTCCCTTCTTCCCAGCACCAGCCGAGGCCTTCCTCAGCTCACACCATACGCCTGCCTCCCCAGCCCAGCCAGCCTTCGGCCCAGCTCCCTTCAATAAACGCAGCCAGCCCACCAATGCCACCCTGCAGGCCCAACGCCCCATCACCCTTCCACAGCTGCCAACACCCACCAAAGCCACCCTTTTTTGAGCCCAACAAATACATTTTGTCCCCTTGTCCCTTTGTCCCTAAAATATAAATTTTTTACCCCACTTTCTTATAAATTTTACCCCAAAATCATCATTACACCCTAAAATTTACCCTTATTTGCCATATTATTATTAATTTAATTAAATTAATCAATTTAATTAATTTAAATTGATTATTTTAATACTCTCATTTTGGTTATAAATAGGGAATTTTCAAGACTATTTAGGAGTGCTTGGAGGAGATTTTACACTTAAATTTTTACACTTTCAATACCCTCCATTCTCTTCATCTTCTTCTTCTTTTTGGTTAATTTTCTATGTATTTTTAGAGGAATAATTTAAGGGTTTTCCTCCAAATTTTCCTAGTTATGTTTGTATTTTCTATTATAGTTATGAGTTTCTAATCTTTTTAAGATTATTAAGGTGATGATGAAACAATATATAACTAAATAATATTTATTTTGTATGTTGATTTCCCATTTGTGCAACAAAGTTTATGGATTTTTCTTTTTCAAGTATCTTCTTTAATCTTAAATATCATGTATTTTTTTATTGTTAGCACATATTTACACTTTATTTTTCATTAGTGCAAAATCATAATATTCTTTGATTAATGTGTACCATTAAAATTGTGCACATCAAATGCTTATAACAAAAATATTATGTTTTGCCTTATAAATAATATTCATTTATTTATTTGTTATTTCATTAAATTGATTCACATTAAATACTTTGAAATTATAATTTTAAAAGTGAAGATAAATCTTACAATTATATAATAATTTGTGCTTAAATAGAATATCTAATTTGAATAAGTGATGGTTTGAGTAATTTCTACTGTTACTAAAACTTGTGAATCAATGTACTTATAAATATTATTGAACTTATATTTTGTGGATTCTATCATCTTAATAATCTTTCGTCTACCATCTTGTTTACAATTATTAATTTAGTTATATATATTGTCTTTAATTTCTTTATTATTATCTTTTATTTTATTTTCATTATACAAAAATCTCATCAATCTTTGGAGCTAGGTTATAATTTATTAATTTTGATTTAAAATAGTTTTCTTTTTTTATTTTAGACAACTCCTTTGGGTTCGACTTCGTGCTTACACGAACACTATATTTCATACACGATTTGTGCGCTTGCGAGTTGTAAATTTTTAAAACATACCCGTTTTGGATCCATCACTCTGCAAGGTAAATTGTAACTTAGGCAGAGAAACACTCTCTCTCAACGTGAGATTCACCACTACATATTCGTACTCCGGACCTAGACTGCCCAAGATGTAAAGAACTAATTCCTCATCACTAATGGATTGACCTGTAGACATAAGAGCATCGACAATACACCTCATCTTGAGAACATACTCATGAATCGTAGTGGAACCTTTCTTTGTCATTTGGAGATGAGTTCTCAGTTGAAGAATTCGAGCTCAGGATGTATTAGAGAAGATCTGACTGAGTTCTTGCCACATTTGAGCAAATGAGTTGCATCGAGCAACATGTCCAAGCATGTTTTCAGAAATTGAATTGAGAAACCAGCTCATGAGAAACTGGTCAAGGCGCAGCCAGAAGCAGAACTCGAGATTCGGAACAAGAACATTGGGGTTAGCAGGATCAGGAATGGTTACCGGAGATCGAGGACGTTCACCGATGAGGAATCCTTCAAGATCATCCACTCGGACAAAAGGAATAACCTGTGACCTCCAATAAGGATAATTCGTGTGAGTAAGGCGAAGGTTTAGAGCCACCATGTGAGTTGGAATCACCATCGCCTGAGGAAGAACAACAGGAGCAGCAACCATCGGAGCTGGAGGAACAATCGCCGGAGGAACATCAATGTTCTGAGCAAGACGGTTGTTGGTAGAGTCACCGACTTGAGGAGTTGTTGTAGATGAAGTTTCCATGAGCGATTGTCGAAGGAATTTCAAGAAGAAGAAAAAATTTGAGAATCTGATACCAATTGAGAAACTAGAGAAAGAATTGAAACTTTAGAGAGAGATTGAGAATTGAGAAACTATACAGCACTAAATTCTTTATTGAATATGATGACTTTATATATTGTTACAATAGAAGGTTTGAGCAAAAGGTTGTTATAACAGATTCTGTTATGAAACTTGGACACGAAAATACAATGTAACAAATTGAGTTAACCGAATTAACGAACTCCTGAGCTGGTATGTGAGTAGCCGATAGCTGAGTTAGGGATATCCATAATAATTATTCTTTAGTTAGGGATGTCACTTGTTTTTTTATCAAATTAATTTATGATCACATCATCCGGGGTCAAGTGTATTTGGCAGACAAACCAACATGGTATGCATCATTATTTTGAGGACAAAAGCTCTATAGCTCAATCATTTAGGTTGAGAATTGTTATTTATCGTGAAATTTTACCATAATTACAAAATTAATTAAAATTTGTCTCATTTTGCGTTTTTTTTAAACTTTATAAATGTATAAAGAGATTAAATAAAGAACTTAACAAATTAAAAGTAAATAAATACCCGATACGAAATTTTATTTTATTTTAATTGTACTTTAAAAAAATTACATATTTAAATTGTAACATCTTATATATATATATTCATGTTTTAGAAAAAAGAAAAAATATTATTATTTGATTCTATCAAATTTACATTATATATGTTGGTATTTTACTTTTATAACCCTGCACAATTCTTTTAACACATTAAACACACTAAGGTCAAAACTGACCTTTGCCTTTATTTACGAAACCTTTTGTTTTATTAGGCTGCTTTTATTCTTGTTCCTTTACCTAATCGACTGAATTTCTTTGCAGAGAAGAAAGAGAAGAAAAAATTGAGAGAAAACCCTTTTACCCTCTCTGACCTAACCCAGATGAACACCGAAATATTCAACCACAAAACCCAGAAATAAACCCAGCAATCTCAAGCCCAAACACAAATCAGAGACAAATATATCAAGAGTAAGGGAAGAGAGATACAAACAGAGATTTATAGAGGTTCACCACCAAAATATTTGGGGCTACGTCCTCTTGAGCTCGCCTCAGAGATTGAGAGCTCCAAATCCACTAATCAATGGAGAAATTGTTACAACCAAGCAGTCAAGATCACGATTACAACATCATCAGGTACTCCCGTTCCTTTTTCCCCTTATTTCTCTATGTTTTCCCTTAAATCAGAAAACCCTATCACTCTTCTAATAATCTTCTCTCTTTTCTTTTACAGGAAAACCACTCTCAAAGCTCTCAAATTTCTCTGTGCATGAAGACAAACATGATGAGCCTCTTCTCTCTTTAGGTTACATGTATTTATAGGCTAAAGTAGAATAAAAGTTTCGGTTGTGATTTTCTTGGTCTTGAATAGCTTCTGAACTGTTTGTTGTTGAGCTGGCAAGAATTAGTTGTAACAATATTTTGCATGTAGTTCTAACAGAATACAGTTCATACTGAGGACTTGTATTTAACAAATTTCCACCCAAGTTCTCAGTATGAACCAGGAATCTGTTAGTGTAAATATCTCTGAGGGTCTTTACTCTTTCCTTGTCCTGGCTATCCTCCAATGTCGACCCCAAGCAAATTCAAGCAGAGCTTGAATTTGTGTAAGGTCACAATCTTAGTTCCCATGTCTGCTGGGTTCTCTTCTGTAGGTACCTTCTCTATTAGAACTTGTTCTTGAGTCACCTTTTCTCTGATGAAATGGTACTTAATCTCTACATGTTTTGTTCGGTCATGAAACGCAGGGTTCTTACATAAATGCATGCAACTTTGACTGTCTGTGTAGACTGTAGGTGTTCCACACTGTAGGTTAATCTCCTCCAATAGACCATGTATCCAAACAGCTTCTTTAATTGCCTCTGTCACTGCAATATATTCTGATTCAGTATAGGGCTACTACAGGCTGTAACTGAACCCTCCAGCTTATGCAATTTCCTCCTATAAGAAAATAGAATGCTGAAGTTGACCTTCTTTGATCTCTCGTCCCCTTCATAGTCTGCATCGCTGTACCCTTCCAATCTTAGAGCATAGTTCTGTTTCCTGTATGTGAGTCCAGTATCCATAGTTCCCAGTAGGTACCTTAGTGCCCACTTCATAGCTTCCCAGTGAGGTTTGCCCGGATTTGACATGTATTTGCTTAGTAAGCTCATAGCATAGGATAGATCAGGTCTAGTACACACCATTAGATACATTAGGGATCCTACTGCATTAGAATAAGGGACTCTGTTCATGTAATCTGCTTCTTCCTTTGTTTTGGGGCATTTTTCTTTAGACAGTTGATGTTGGCTGGTAATTGGTAGCTTAGTGATCTTAGCATTGTTCATAGAAAATTTATCTAAGATTTTTTGTATGTAGTCCTTCTGTCCAAGGTTCATCTTCCCTTTTTCTCTGTTTCTGCTTATTGTTATCCCAAGTATCCTAGTAGCTTTTCCCATATCCTTCATTTCAAACTCTGACCTTAATAATGTCTTGAGAGAGTCTATATTACTTCTGTCTTTGCTTATTAGAAGCATATCATCAACATAGAGTAACAAATAGGTAGCTTTTAGAATCTGAGTTTCTTTGAAATACATGCATGTGTCAAAATTACTCCTAGTGAATCCCTGTTTGGTCATAAAAACATTAAACTTCTTATTTCATTGTCTAGGTGACTGTTTTAGACCATATAGGGATTTTTCCAGCTTACAAACCATTTCTGAATTCCCTATTTTTACAAATCCTTTAGGTTGCTCCATATAAATCTCTTCATCTAATTCCCCATGTAAGAATGCAGTTGTGACATCCATTTGATCCACTTCTAGGTCAAACTGAGTAGATAGGGCCAACATAATCCTAATAGTCTTGTATTTTACAACCGGTGAGAATATTTCAGTAAAATCCACTCCCTCTTTCTGTGTAAAACCCTTTGCCACAAGTCTTGCCTTGTACCTTGTAGGTTCCCCTTCACTGTGTCCCTCCTTTAGCTCATACAGCCACTTGCAAGCTATTGTACTCTTACCTTTTGGTCTAGGCACCAATCTCCAAGTTTTGTTTTTCCTTAGAGAGTTCATTTCCTCTTCCATTGCTTTAATCCATAGCTTAGAATCCCTGCTTTGTACACCTTCCTCATAGGATTGTGGCTCGGTCATTCTAGATTCTAGTTCACTCATGAATGCATAGGCTAGATCTTCATTCCAAATATTAAAACTGTACTTTTTATTTGGCTTAGGTACCCTTCTTTCTCTGTCCCGAACTAGTTGATAATCAGTCACATTCTCATCTATAGCTCGGTCTGTTTCACTTGTGTCTACTTGATTTGTATCTTCTGCTTCAGCTGTGATTGTTTCCATCTGAGTTGGGCCTTGACTTTCATGGGTTTGGATAGGTTCCACCTGATTGATATCGGGTTCTGTAGTGATAGGTTCCACCTGAATAATGTATGGGTTGTGACTAGTAGTGTTTCCTGCAATGTTAGTATTCCTTTTTGTACCTGCATTTTGGTTAGAAATAGACATACAAGGAAATATATTTTCTTGAAACACTACATCTCTGCTAATCAAAGTTTTAAAACCAACATTTTCCTTATCCCATAGTCTATAGCCTTTAACACCTTCTGGGTATCCTAGGAATACACATTTTATGGCCCTAGGTTCAAGTTTACCTATACTTTGGTGAGCATAGGTTGCACAGACAAATACTCTTAGGTTAGACAGATCTGGGGGTTTTCCAGTCCACATTTCAACCCCAGGCAGTTGCCCAATAACTGGCACCGACACAGAAGGTGCCTCTGCAACGCTGGCCACCACAGGCACTTGCTGCTGTCTTAGGAGGCGAAGCTCCTCTCCCTGTTTTATCACTATAGCCTGCAAATCATTAAACATATGCTGCCAGTTTGCAGGTGCTGGCTGTGGAACCTGAGAATGGTCATTCTCTTGACCCTGACTGTTGTCATTATTCTGACCCTGACCACTCTGGCCAGCTGCAGTGCCTGTCTGTTCTGGGTTCATTCTGTCACTGATACCTTACTAAAACAATAATCAATACGGCCAGTCAGGTAGTAATAACTAAACCTCTTGCCGCCTTACGCTCCAAGAACAAACAGACAATAATCACATTCCACAGTCATTTAATATCCACAATCAGATACATGTTCATGGCATTCAGCACACAGCATGTATCGCATAATAACTTATAAACAACCATACTAATAAGCAGGCGCCAGCAATCTCAGTACTAATTAGCACACATTTACTGAAGATATAATATTTCAGGGCACAGGCTCAACATAGTATCTCATGCACACAGGTAAAGCATATATATCACATTTATACAATTATACATGTAACCACATAGATAGTTACCAAACCATGAGTCGAGCTTGACTTCGGTGATGTGTGTACATACCCAGCCAGTCTACAGGAACCCTAACCTTGGCATTGCTCTGATACCAAGTTGTAACGCCCTGGTTACCCCAGAACAGTTACGGTGAACAGTGAACCAGAAATTTGACCTGCTACCCGAGTCCTTTAGTTAAAAACGTGATCTAAGTGTTATTATTAGGTTAAGGTGAAAAACCAATAAAAAGGAAATGGTACATTCCATTAAGTAAATAAACTGCTCATGAGCCTTTCAAAATGTTTACAAGTAGTTCGTAATACAAAAGAGTCGCTACTGTTTCAAATTTACAGTCCCCGCCGGCCTAAGCGGCAAAAATAGGGTAAACCCCTAGTCCCTCTGAGAACTCCTTGACCGTGGAGGTCAAGCGGCCCAATATGTACACCACATCACCCAAGCTCCCACTCAGGGTTGGTTAAGATTTTCCTTTCCTTTACCTGCACCACATAGCACCCATGATCCAAGGCCCAGCAAGAAAACACAATAGAGCATGATTTAATATCAACAACGGTCATAATAACCATTCAGGACTATCAGTCCAAACAAATAGGTGACAATAGCCAAAAGTCACAATAATAAGCATCGCTCCCTTAAGCCATGTGACGATAGGGTCACCAGGGTTTAACTGATAAGCGATTCTTTCATAAGCTTGATCGGGACAGGTGCATGGTGATTGGTCACCAACATAACCTTCCTCTCGACCCTAGAGTCGAAGCTATGGACAACGTCCCCTAGCCATGTGACAAACGGTCACCGGGGTCATATACCTTGGCTATAGTCATCTGGTCGTAGACCAGGCAAGCGCTTATAAGTTCTTCGACCTTAGGGTCGGTCTCGCATTAATGCCATAGAGCCATTCAATGCGTGATCATCGACTTTAGAGTCGGTCCCTGACTAGTCAGTGTCTTAAACAGATAATCAGCGTTCACTAGCATTTAATATGCAATCCATGTCCACATATATCAACCAACGTGCCTCAATATCAAACCATGCATGTCATATACCTATACAGGGTGCAACTGTATTCATACATTGTTTTCTTACCTCTGGTTCGAGTGAGAATTATTATATGAACGACCCCTGAGAACGATCAACCTTTAAATTCCTTGACGGTCACCTGGTCATAACCAAATTATAGGATTCATCAATAAAAATGATAACTGAGGGTTCCCAAACCAAATCCTAGCCCCCGAGACATCAAATACTACCCAACCGGGCACTAGGTCCAACCCCGAGGCCTAAGGTTTGAATCCCCAAGCTAAAAACCACATTTTGACAAAATTGACCTTAAGGGCTGCAGCCCTCCTTGGCCATGCCGCGGCCCGCCCCCCAAACAGAGGCGCCCAAACTCAACTTCCTTCAAGGGCCGCGGCTCTCCCTGGCCATGCCGCGGCGCAACCTCCAGTTCAGCCAAAAATGACAGCTCGCACCACCAAACTTTCCCCTGTGTTTTCCTCTCAAACCAGCCCTACAAACCAACTCAAAACCTCCTCCAAACACTCATTAAAACCTCCATATAACACCCATAACCTCCCCTCATCAAAACCCAATCTAACCATCAATCAAAACCCCTTTAAATCCCAACTTCCAACAAGAATCAATGGCTGAGAATTCAAAGATAAAAACAGAGCATAACCTGAAACAAGTGACTAAAACTCTCCTTGAAACCAGTTTTGAACCTTCCTTTATAGCTAGACCAGGTCCACAACTTCAGCCCTTTGAATTCCTTGGTTGAATCCCCACTTAGAACTCAAAACCCCAATGAAGGAAAATGAGAAAGATAATGTACGGAAAAGAAGATGACAACCCCTGTTTTTGTTCTGTTTTAGTCTACCACTTTCTACAACCAACAGCCACCTAAGTCATATATATCCACCCTTAAATGACCAAAATACCCTTGTGTCACCTAAAGCCTCTAAAACCATTTCAAGGGTAAAATTGGTACTTTCCGCTTATCCCGTTAATCATAATTAACGCTTCCAAATTCCCGCTAATCTCAATATCCTCAAATACCAATAATTCATATCCCGTTACCCTAAAATCCCCGGTAACGCTATAATCATTAATATCACCCCGAGACTCACCCCGAGCCCCGAGCTCAAACCTGTTATGACCAAACCGATAAATCATGTTTAAAGATCGTCTCATGTCGAAATACCCGAACCAACCCACATTATAATGTGGTCTCACAATATATCATTAACACGCAAACAAATATTCAATTATACCCTCAATGGGCCAAATTACCAAAACACCCCTATAAACAAATGTGGACTCACATGCATGTATTTAACACCATATTATAATATAATTCTTATAAACATGCATAAACACATTTAATGGCATAATTAAACAGTTATGGCCCTCCACGCCTACTAATCCAGCCATTAAACCATAATAGGGAATCCGGGGAATTACAGAAATCTACCTTGCTTACTCTGTCTTTTCCAAGTAGTTGCTGGTCACTCATAATTTGTAGTCCTTTTTCACTTATGCGTCCAAGTCTTCTATGCCATAATACAACCTTTGAGTCTTCAGGTGAAACAGCCACTGTGTTGTTGCATTTGAGAATTGGCTCTCCAATTAGGTAGTATAGCCCCTCCTTTTTCTGTCCTTTCATAATCACCATTGAGCCTTTGCACAACTTCATTTTCCCTTCCTTAATCTTGCTCTCTATATTCAAATCATCAAGAACACTTAGTGAAATTAAGTTTCTAGAGAGTTTAGGGACATACCTCACTCCTGTGAGTGATCTAATCACTCCATCAAACATTTTAAAGCTTGTTGTCCCTGAACCTTCAATGGAGCAAAATTGGTCATTTCCTAGTACCACTTTTCCTCCTTGAGATTCCCTGAAATCAGACAAAAAATATTTGTTGTTAGTCATATGGAAAGTGCAACCAGAGTCTAAAATCCAGTCATCCTTAAATGTAGCAGCAACTACATATACTTCACCACTGTCATAGCCATCACTTAGGTTTGCATTGTGAAAATCTGACTTGTGTTTTGTTGTAAAATGATCTGAGTTGTTTGAATTTTCTTGTCCTTCAGATTTTCCTTTGTTTCTCTTTAAAAAATAGCAATCCCTCTTAAAATGACCTGGTTTGCCACAATGATAACAACCTTTAGGATCACTAGGGCCTCTTGACTGAGATCGATTCCTGTCATTACTGTGATGACCTTTGTAGTGACCCCTGCTCTGACTTCTTCCCCTGTTTTGCCATGGTTTCTTGTGAATTGGTCTACCTCTGCTTAGATTTACTTCTCCACTAGGGTTTCCTAATTTCTCTGTTTTCATTTCCAAATCTTTGGATTTAAGGGCTGAGATTACTTCTTCAAGTGTAATCTCAGTTCTTCCATATTTGATTGCAGTCTTGACTTCTCTATATGATTCTGGCAGAGTTTAATATGATTATGGCCTGGTTTTCATCACTCAGTGCTTCATTTTCCCCTGAGTTTGCAAGTTCAATATGCATCCTCAAGAATTCATCAAGATTTTTCTCTAGAGTCTTAGAGTGACTCATCTTATATCCAAAGATTCTCTCTTTTAAGAAAATCTTGTTTGTGAGTGATTTTTGTTGGAACTTGCTCCTCCAATTTCTTCCAGATTTTAGCTGGTGTTTCTTCTTTATCTACCAATCTTATTATTGCATCTGAAAGATTGAAGATAATGATCCCTATGGCTGTTTCTAGGTACTCTTCTTGCTGTATCTTTGTTGTACCCTCTGGCCATTCAATAGGATCTTCCAGTACCCTTAGCAGCTTCTGTTGAGCCAACAGTGATCTTATTTTCCTCCTCCAGATTCGGTAGTCTCCTGAACCATCAAATTTATCTATGTCAACCTTTAGATTACTCCTTGTAATAGAATCAAAATCAAAATAAGTTAAAGGTTTAGAGATTTATGTCTGGTCAAACAGAGGAATATCCTCAAATTCTTCATTGTAAGACTCGACTTCTTGGGGGTCAATTTCCTCCAGAGTTTATCTTGAACTTTATCACTGTGTTGTAGAGAATATTGCAAGACTGGAACCTGGCTCTGGTACCACTGTTGGTATTTTACTTTTATAACCCTGCACAATTCTTTAACACATTAAACACACTAAGGTCAAAACTGACCTTTGCCTTTATTTACTGAACCTTTTGTTTTATTAGGTTGATTTTATTCTTGTTCCTTTACCTAATCGACTGAATTTCTTTGCAGAGAAGAAAGAGAAGAAAAAATTGAGAGAAAACCCTTTTACCCTCTCCGACCTAACTCAGATGAACACCGAAATATTCAACCACAAAACCCAGAAATAAACCCAGCAATCTCAAGCCCAAACACAAATCAGAGACAAATATATCAAGAGTAAGGGAAGAGAGATACAAACAGAGATTTATAGAGGTTCACCACCAAAATATTTGGGGCTACGTCCTCTTGAGCTCGCCTCAGAGATTGAGAGCTCCAAATCCACTAATCAATGGAGAAATTGTTACAACCAAGCAGTCAAGATCACGATTACAACATCATCAGGTACTCCCGTTCCTTTTTCCCCTTATTTCTCTATGTTTTCCCTTAAATCAGAAAACCCTATCACTCTTCTAATAATCTTCTCTCTTTTCTTTTACAGGAAAACCACTCTCAAAGCTCTCAAATTTCTCTGTGCATGAAGACAAACATGATGAGCCTCTTCTCTCTTTAGGTTACATGTATTTATAGGCTAAAGTAGAATAAAAGTTTCGGTTGTGATTTTCTTGATCTTGAATAGCTTCTGATCTGTTTGTTGTTGAGCTGGCAAGAATTAGTTGTAACAATATTTTGCATGTAGTTCTAACAGAATACAGTTCATACTGAGGACTTGTATTTAACAATATAAATATCAATACTTTAATGTGTACACAAACATACCTATAAAATAATACACTCTATTAAAGACTAATTTTAGATATATAAAAATTTTAAAATGATAGTTTCTTATATAATATTGGAAATTTTTATGGTAGGGGCTTCAAAAAGAGCCCTACCGGTGGGAGTCTTTTGTATTTCCGACCCGTGAATAATTTTCAGTGCGATTTTTTTATGATAGTGTCTATTGTAATTATTTAGAGCATACTACAAATTTTCATAAAATTATAAAAAATTTACCGTGCCGAAAACTAGTTTAAAAATAGGTTGTTGCACGCATGACTAATTTTTTTATGCGTATGAAAAATAACATGTTTGAACCTAGTTTTCAGTACTGTAAATTATTTAGAATTTTCAGAAAATTTGCAAGATGTTCTAAATAACTACAATAGACACGATCATAAAAAAATTGCACCGAAAATTATTCACGGGTCGAAAATACAAAAGACCGGTGGGGCTCTTTTTGAAGCCCTTATCATAGAATACTCCTATAATATTTATATCATTTACATTTGAGAACGATTAAGTAATATTTTTATTTTTTACTCAAAAAATAATAATTTTTATTTTATTTTATTTTATCTCTTTATACATTTTGAAAAAAACTACAAGAGGTTATTTGACTATTTAGTATGTTTTTTTTCTTTTTTCGAAGTTGTCATTTTAGTAACGTGAATAGATAATTGTTGTTGTTTTTAAAAAATAACATGTGTTTGACTAATGTTTTTTATAAATAATTTTTTTATTTAATAAAAAAATACTTTGAATAAAAAATTAATAAATATATTTAGAAATAAAAAATAATGTGAAAGTCTAATAAATAATGAAAGAAAGTAATATGAAAGGAAATGTAAGGAGAAAATGAGTAAAGAAAAAAAGTGATGAAAAATAAAATATAAAAGGAAGAAATTAAGAAAAAATGAGGGAATATGATGAGAGGAAATTATAAGACAAATAAATAAAGAAAGAAAGTAGCGTAAGAGATAAGAATGAGAGAAAAAATAATATAAGAAAGAAAGTTATGCGACACAATATGATACAAGAAAAAGTAATAAAAGATTAATGAAATTATAATTTTGAAATAACTCATAAAAATAATTTTTTATTTTTCTCAATTTAAAAAATAACTTTAGGGATGGTGGACAATCATTATCTTATTTTTAAAATAAATTGTTTGGTTAAAATTTTTTATTTTATATTTTAAAATAACAACTAAAAAACATAGTTGATATCAATGGCACCACCATTGTATTTTAAGGCAAATCGTGGTCAGCAACTATGACAATGACGAATGACATTGGCGTCAGGGAAGGTGACAAGAGATTGAAAAGTGAGAGGATGCGAGTTATTCAATAGATTTCTCATTTGCATAGCCAATTCTCGGATGGCTTGAGAGAGCTCTCTGACAATCAAAGAGAGAAGACGACGGTTTGAGTCTTGGAAAACTTGCTCACAAGTCGTATAGAGAAAAACAATAAGTGTTAAGAAAAATTAAAAGTGATAACAAGTTGCTTTAAAAAATTTAAGTCAAATTTTAAAAAATAAGAACCGAAAATATGTTTACCTAACATTTTCCCAGCTAGTTTAGTTAAATAAACTAATAATTGTTTTTTTAATTATAAACAAATGAACCCTTTATATATAAAAATTATTGTCAAAAAAATAAGTAAAAATATTTGATATTATTTTCAAGAGAATAATTTTTAGTGGCAATGAAAAACTTCATTTTGGCCGACTAAATAGATTAAAGACCCCAGATTGCATAATACTTTAACAAGCTCCAAAATCATGTTTGTTATCATGACATGAAATCTAAAGTAGCCATGTTCTCTAGCCTTTTATGTCGGTTTTTCCATATAATAGGCTCTTTAGTCTAATCACATACTAAATAATTATTCGAATATTATATAGAGTTTATATTTTTTTAGACCTTGTATTTTGACTCGTTATCTGTTTGAATTTTGTGTTCTGACAATTTATTTTTTGGACTCTGTGTTTTCTAAAATAGTTTAAATAAACCCTTAAACTCGATTTTGATCAAAGTTTTTTTTTAACTAAAATCACAAATAATTCATCAAACTAATAAATCAAAACAAAAAATACAGTCATTCTACATAATAACTGTGTTGTTATATTCAATTTTTTGTTCATCAAAATCAGATTTAGGGGCTTATTTGAACCATTTTACAAAACAGAGGGTCCAAAAAATAATTTTTTGAAACACATGATTCTAACGATATTGAGGCAAAACGCAGAGTCTAAAAATGTATAAACCCTATTATATATTTATACAACCAAAATGTCTACCAAAGACAAAGAAAAAGACAAAGCAACATTTTTTCTTCTTTTTTTATATAAGTGTTTTAGGAAAAAATTGGGGTTTTTACCATATGGGAAAAAAAATTGGGGTTAGACCTTTTATTTTTTTGGGTAAGAACTTAATAGGATAAGTTACAAGTAGCCAAAAGAAGACAAATGGAAACAATTGGAAAAGTGCAATGAATGTTACAGGTCAACAAGGGCATGTTATTATAGTTTCTTCTCAGGACACCTAAGAAAGTTCCGGGAAGTAGAGGTTTAATGTAAATTAGATAAGAGAGTAGAGTAAAATTCCATAAAAGGACCCTGATATCCCACTAAAAACAAACATGGCATCTTGCCCTTTTTCGTCAACTCACATCCAACAGAAAAAATAAAACACTTTCATTTCATTGTTTTTTGTCAAATTTCTCTATATAATAGTAACTCCCATGAGTTTACGCAACGTGTCAAAATAAATAAATGTAATCACAAGACTTTATCATTATTGTCATTTATTATAACGTTTCACATTAACATATACACCATAGTCATTATTTATAAGTAAAAATCCACCAAATTCTACTGGCAAAATAAAATTTCCCCACCTCAGAAAAGACGTTAGACTTAATTAATTTTGAATTGTCGCTCCAATTTGTTGACTAATCCGTGAAACCTTTTGACTATAGAATATTGTTATGAGGTACTTAATTTTAAGTTACCGACACCTTACCTTATGTGTTGATGAATTTAAAATAGACCACATTTATTGTAATTTAAAATGTTAAAACAATTAAGTTCATCCTCCGAGAAATGTCATGATCTACGCGGTGGCATTTTTGATAGATAGTCAAATTTATGATACATTGTTATATTTTAATACTTTTTTTAAAAAATAAAATAAAATTACAAATAATATGCTAAAAATTGTGCCAATAATAAATAATTTTTTTTTATTAGTATTATCATTAATTATTATTTATAATAGGAGTATTTACACCATAAATACTCAATATTTCACATTTGTTATACTTAAATACTTAATATTTTATTTTTACAGTAAAAATACATAATGTTCAATATATGTTAAAGATAAATACATAATATTTTTTCTTTGTAGCAAAAATGCATAAAGTTGCTAAATCATTGATTCTGTAAATATCTCATCTGTTAGGGCTGTTAAACATGTTGACTAAGCAGACATTTGTTACTCTGCAATCGGTCATTTTCATAGTTTAAAAAAAAAAAAAACATCTTAAATTAGAAAAATAAATTAAAAAGATATTTTAAATAAATTCAAATTTAAAAAAGACATATTTTGATGACAAAAATACCAAAATTACAGAGTGATACATAACTGGTGAGTTAACACTTAACATCTCCAACAAAAGATGTACGGATAAAAACAATATTTTAGCAACTTTTGATATTTTTGCCGCAAAAAAAAATTATCTTTAACATATATTGAACATTATGAATTTTTGTTGTAAAAAAAAATATTAAGTATTTAATTACAACAAGTGTAAAACATTAAATATTTATGCCGCAAATACCCTCTTTATAATATAATATGCTGATATGGTATTTTTAGTAGGAATTTTTTATGTTGTTCAAGTAGAAGTTGTAGTTTTAATGGTTACTTTGTATTGGTCTCTACAACCTAGCATTGCTTTATTATCTATCGTGAAGTTTGATTGTCTAGAGTTAGTATATGCTTTCTCTAACAAATTCATATTTTTTTAAGACTTAGGATCTTTATTAGAGGATATTGTAAGTTTACTATCCAATTTTCTTAGGGTGTTCTTAATTTATGTTCGACGTATGTCTCCTCATGAATTAATTAGCTGTGTATGCTCTTAGCGTAGATAAGGAACTTGTATAATTAAATGATTTTCCTCTTTTTTTAGGGTGTATTATACTTTAATTATTTTTTAAAATATATACATTTTAATTTATTTATTTAATTAATTATTTATAAATAATATTTTATATACACAGTAAAACTTTTATATAAAGATAATTTTGGAATCCAAGTAATTGTATTCTAATTGAGAAATTATAATTAAATAGAGTTATTACATACAATTTTTTTTTCTAACAACCGATTAAGTTTAACAACAATTACAATAAGAACTTCTTAATAATTATTATTCAAAAAATATTTATGTAAAGTTATTTGGTACATTAATTTACTATTTAGACTTGTCACCACTTAAAAAATTATAATTAATTACAATTTAGAGAATATTTCTATTTATAACGGACTTAAATTGGGACTAATTTTTATATAATAAAATAAATATGTAGTATTACTATATAGATGTTTTAATTTATATCAATTTGCATCTTAAAATATTGCTATACAATTATAAATATTATATAAAATATAACCTTTATTAATTATTATTTTTTCAAATTTGACACTATTTAGATTTGAAGATAATCTTTAACATATGTTATAACAATAATTACCACCACATATTGGAAGCCAAGCTAGCTTTCCATGCACTCAACAAATTAGCACAGGCTCTGATCTTGTTTGTTTTCCTTTTGAGTGATATACTATTCATTTTGTCGCATTCTCTTGGAACAGAATATACTTACAAAGAGAGGGTAAACCACGCCGCCGCCCAACGAATTGTCTAAAGGTTTTACAATACATGGTTGAAAGTTGAAACTTTGTGGATCATTACAAAACAAATCTTGTCGTTTTTACTCCTCCAAGCTATGATTATGACGTTCCTATTTTATTATACATGTATTTTTGAATTTATATATATAAAAAAAAAACACATGTTTCAACTTAAGTATATAGATACATATAGCTTAAATGGTTGAGTATTAATTAACCCTTATAATTTAGTGTTTTTCATGTTGTATTCTCTGGAAGAAAAAAAACAAACGTATGAGTCCTTGCGTGTGTATTATTTATATTATAAATTTGTATAAATGTCTAATTATGTTTAAAAACATGGCTGGAAAGCTATTCGATTGTTTTAAAGGATATTAATAAATATATAAGAGCAATTATTGTTAAAGTTTAGGATACATTAGTTAATGATATGATAATGATATACAGCAGCCTGTAGTTTTGGACGGAAGCAGAATCAAAAAGCTGATATATATTATAATCCTACTTTTCTTTTGATGTACGGTATAATCGAATGATCAACCAGAGCAACCTTTTTGACCAAGTTCTGAAGTAGTTTTGTTCCATTTAGTAATTAATTTTACCATTTAGTATTTACTTGGATTAACTCATTAATAAACTGACTGTGATTCATATAGATTAATCCCATGACATCGTCGTCATCCACATCATTATGCTGCTGTTTGAAAACAAACTAGAAATTGAACCTAACAAGAGAAAATATTTAGAAATTTAAGAACACTCAAAGAAAAAAAAAACTCAGAGAGATATATAATAAATTTTACATATTTCTTGTTATTGTTATTTGTTAGATGAAGACGTACGTTTTTCCTCACCTTTGAATTGGCTGTCCCGGTGCAAACTTTCGTGACTACTGACCCCTCAGGATTAATTATTATATTTTATCTTATATAAAGAAAAAGAAAAAAAATCTGACTACATAACACACATTCATGACCATTTCACTCCCATTATCAAAAATAAATAAATAAATAAATAAAAACTTTATGAGAACGTACAAGGGCCAAGCCAAGGCTCTGGAAAAGTTCCCCCACAAACATAATGGAAAACAGTTCTCCCACATGACTTCTCCATTAATTAATTACTTATATCTTTCATGTTTCATATATTTATGATCAACATTTATATATAACTTTAATTCTTCACATACATTGGACACAAAAGAACCATTAACCAGAACAACCTAGTAAAGTTAATCATTTAATTAATGACCAATATTAATACTACATAATATATATTTATATATATATATATAATAGCTTCTGTTTCAATCTTTTCTCTTGACACTTATTATTTCCATATTTCTGAATTAAGCCTTCAGTTTGGAGCTAGTAAACTGTTAGTCTGTTAAGTAATAGAGAGGTAGACTAGATACAAAAGTTACTCAATATGAATTTACCTAAAATCCAAAGCCACTCAGGAAAACATCATTAGAAGAGTCAAATCCCAAGTCCACAAGAATCCCATCTTCAATACTTTCAATGCCAGTGCCAGACCATGAAGCAAAATTAGTATAGTTCTCCATAGCCAAAGTAGATGATGAAGTTGAAAGACTCGAAGCTTCTCTAGTTGATGAAATGCTAGAACTGGTGTTCCCATTTGTTCCAAAATCAGAAACTTGAACAGGGTTTGATGAGTAAGAAGGTTTACTTGGCTTCTTGAGATCAAAGTTTTGCACACAGTTCCCATTCATCAGATATGGTAATGTATCTGAATTAGTATAACAATAAGCTGAGTTCCCTTGATCAGAATTCTCAGTTTTCGGAATCAATGGTGAGAACCGAGCCAAGTTGAGGTGATCGGTAGTGTTAGTAGTCTCATTGCTATTGGTGCTTCTTGCCAATAGTTTTTTCTTCAACTTGGTGTTCCAGTGGTTTTTCACATCGTTGTCTGTTCTTCCAGGTAGTTGGGATGCTATGACAGACCACCTAATTAAGACCAAGCCCATAGTTATATTCATGAAAGCTTGGCATAAGTATATATATGAACGTGATAAGGAGTTGGACAAACAAGATGAGAAGAAGAATTGAACTTGCCTACTTCCGATGTTACTGTAAAGGGTCCAAATAACATTGTCTTCTTCCTCGGTAAAACCCCCGTGCTTGATATCTGGTCTGAGATAATTCAGCCATCTCAAACGACAACTTTTGCCGCACCGGTTAAGACCTAAAAGCATACAAAGCCATCATTACTTAACAAAAGGAAAGATATTAAAGAAAGGACACACAGCAATGAAGGGATAAAAACGAGTCGGCATACTTTTCTTACCGCCTTTTTCAAAAAGAAGGAAAAGACATAAATGGGTTGAAAAGAAAAAAGAGAGAAGAAGAAGAAGAGGGATAAAAGACCTGCTTTGTGAGGTAGAGCAATCCAATTACCCCCAGTTCCATTGTTGTGCATGTAGTGCTTGAGGGCGGCGTCTTCTTCAGGAGACCAAGGTCCTCTTTTCACTTTGGTTTTGTCGCAACAAGGGGCTCTTCCCATGGCCTGAATTTCTATCAAACACTTGGAAGAGAAGAAGAAGAAGAAGGAAAAAACACAGAGAATGAAAGAGCTAGACTTTGTGGTTAGCTGTAGGTGACAGAACAGGACATGACAGAACGAGACTCCAGTGAACATATAAGTTTCAAGTATTTAAAGTTGGTGTCTTTTTTTGATTCAGATGGATAGAATAAAATGTTTAAAAAGCTTTTCAAAAGCTTGATCAAGTCCTTGACTTCTTCTGACCATATTATATTATATTATTTCTTATTATTATTGTAATTTTTTTTTTTAATAATAGTATTATTTGATGATGATAATAATAATAATAATAATAATAATAATAATTAAAAACAAAAAAAAAACAAAAAGGTTTTTCCAAAGATAGAGAAAGAGACCAGTCAATGTGGGTCTTGGAGGAGGCACGGAGATTTCATGCTTTTACTGCCAGAAATATCATATTCAGATTTCAGAGAGAGCGTAAGAGTAGACCATTTCATTTCTAACCCAAAGTAAAAAAATTTGACGCGGTTTTACCTTTTACCTTTTCCTATTTTTGCTCATCACCTTTCTTCCATCTATATATAAAAATAAATAAATATTATTATGGGTTTTTCTTGTGATGAAATTTATTTCAGCTTTTTCCTTACAGTGAATAATGGCATGGGGCAAGTGAAGATGGGATTTTTTTTTTACTGTTTCAACTCTCAACTCTCATGCATAACAATTATATAAGATCATATTACAACTCTCTTATGTTGCTTTCGATAGCTTGTAGTAGTAGTAACTACCATTTGATTTTGCTTACCTAGTGAGTACTACTTTAGTGACTAACCTTTTGTCTCTATTTTGAGAGCATGCACTATAACATCACACAATCCAAAAAATAAAATAAACTAATCTTATCACAAAAAATAGGGAATCACATTTTAGCATTCTTTTTTTCATCTATAATATTACACTTACAGACATATATTAAATAGTCTGGCTCCTCGTGAACATTTTCGTGACCCCATTAAAGTGACTCCACCTGTTGAGAAGAAAAAAAGAAAATATATATATACATAGCAATGTATTACTTATAATATACATGTTATGCTATGTTCATTTAGTCAATTCACCTCGTAATAAAGAGGTGGTGACTGTTGGAGGCGAGTGGCCTAAAAAAATCTATAAATAATTACATGGATTACTCTACATTACGTATAATTTCACATAAATTAGATTAAATTGAGAATTTGGATTACCTATCTTTATACCAAAATTAGTATCAATTAGAAATAAAAATAAATCATCAGTCCAAGTGGTAACTGGTAATTGGGGTCACTTCAATTTTTTTTTATATATAATGAATTTCAAGGTAAGGATTGCTTGGTTTCCATACAAGTATCAAAATGGGCTATCTTTAGGTTACTTAGTACATGTTAAGTTTATTATATCTTATGTCATTTAATTTGCTAATTAATTCTGTGGGTAACATAGGGGGTTACCAGATTACCTAAATTGTTACCATGTTATTTAACCTAAGGAGATTACTAAGTTTCCCATTTAAAAAAAATAGAAGGGTATTGATAGATTACTTGATACTATCCACTTATTTAAATATGTAAGCAATATAGGTATTGTTTGGTAACACTTAAAAAAATAGTTTTTTATTTAATTAATTAAAAATTTGATAATTAAACATAAAATGTGTTTGGTAACTTTATTTTTATTTATTATTTTTTAAAATTTTAATTAAAATTTATTAAATTTTGAAAATAGAATTTTTTCAATTTAAAAAAAAATTTAAACCGTTTTCAACTTTTCCTTTTTTTTTTCTTTTCTTATTCAAACAACACCTCAAACAAAAAATAAAAATAAAAGTTATCAAACACGTTTATTATTTTTTGTTTTTAAAAACAAAAAACAAAAATAGTTACCAAATATGGGTCCGTTTGGTAAAAATTTTGTTTTTAAATTTTTTAAACACAAAAATAGAAATATTATTTTATTTTTGTTTTTTTTATTTTTAAAAAATAAAAATATGTTTGGTAACTATTTTTGTTTTTAAAAACAAAAAACAATAAACGTGTTTGATAACTTCTATTTTTATTTTTTTGTTTAACAATGTGATGTGTTAATTTGAAGAAGAGAAGGAAAAAATGAAAACTGTTTAAAAAAATTTTGAAAGTGAAAAATTTCTATTTTCAAAATTTAATAAATTTTGTTTAAAATTTAAAAAAATAAAAAATAAAAAATAAAAATAGAGTTACCAAATTCTATTTTATGTTTAATTGTTAAATTTTTAAATTTTTAATTAAATAAATAAAAAACTATTTTTTTAATGATTACCAAACAGCACCTATATTTTTATTTTTTAAAAATAAAAAAACAAAAATAAAATAATATTTCCAATTTTGTTTTTAAAAAATTCAAAAACAAAATTTTTACCAAACACAACCATAGTAAATTAATCCACTAAGCGAACACAACTAGGTAATAGATGACACCATATTAGACTACTCTTAACTAATACGTTGGGTACATGAATGATCTTGTAATTTGCCAAATTACTTAGTTGATTATACCCGGCTAAATACCAACAAGATTAAAAAAGCAAAGGTGGACTACCAAGGACCTTGGAGTAACTTATTGGGTGAGGTAACTCAACACAGTTACTTATCAGGACTTATGGTAGTACTGAAGTACCCTAAAGTAACTTAGTAGATGAGACTAGTGCAAAATTCCAAGTAACTAAATGGATAACCATTGGTGACTCCCTAGAGGGCCTTCAGAAGAGAGTTTGGGTTAAAAAAAGATTCCTCTAAAATAATTGTAATGGGTTAAGCATAAATTTAACAAATTGTCACATGGATCATATTTTTTGGGAGACAAAGCTAATGTCATCTACATTCTTGCAACAGAAGTTAACATATTTTGTTTGCAAAATATGGTTTTGAAAAATAAATACAAATGTACCACAAGTGATAATACTGAATGGTATAGCTCAAATGTAAAAGAAATATGGTAATTTTGCAAATGAAATTTAGCCAACCCATAATACCCCTAATGGTAATATCACTGCAATTTCTGTCTGCTTTACCGATTGCATTGTCACTGAGTCACTTAAATCATTGCAAATGCTAAGTTTTACAATAAATGACGATGAAGAAAGTATAATATGCTTTTCTTGAATTTGATAATATTGAAATGTTGAAACTGGACTGGACTGGACTGGAAAGTGGCAAATCAATTGGACTTCGGTTTGGTTTAAGTTGGAATGGTAGTAGATAACTAGAGATTGTACGCTTTGACATTGGGTTGTGTCCTGGGCCAAGATTTTCTTTTGCAAAGTGAAGATTTAGATTAAACTAGAAAAAATGCCATTGCTCTTAAAACAATGGGACCATCTAGCAATGACATTAGGTTGGCCACTTATGGCTCTAGCTAGGAACATATAAATTACATAATCAATCTTGCAAAACTCAAAATGCTTTAATAAGTCTCATCCGGAGAATCAAAGAGAAGCTATTTGATCATTCGTGAACGACCTATCATCATTCATCAATATCGGATCTGATATATTTTAATTTAATAAGAATTATAAAATATCGTTAACTAATTTAGTAATATTATGCATCTTAAGGTGTCAAATAACAACACTCTAGCTATCATACAAAATTAGCATAATTTGGACAAGTACACGGCAAATGAACTGCTTTTGTTTCAGCTTCGAGAGGGGAATTAGTTGACATGGATGGCTAAAATCCTTTGAGGAATCTGGTCGGTCAAGGAAGATAGCTCATGTCATTGTCATGCTCCCGCCCAAGAATTATGAAACGAAGCATCAACGTAAACCTGAACACAATTTCCTTCGGCACACATTGGCAGCACTGTATCAGGTCAGCTAAGCTCCTAAGCAGAGTTAGAATGATTCTAGTTGCTCTGGAAGGAGAGTAGAATATTATATCCACCTTGTCTTGATCAGCATAGCAGATCTTATTTCTGGTATATATACCAGATGTTCTTTCACAAACCGAGGCAGCAAATATTTAGTATAAACTTCTCTGAAAAATCATTTGAAGTTATGTATTGGTGAATTTTCGATTGTTTTTAATTATTTTTTTTAATCTTCATATATTTGCTTATTGAAAATATCACACTTAACTTGGATTAGTCATTTTTATTTTGAAATTAAACTATATTTGTTAAGTACGTTAGCAAAGTCTCATTTATATGAAAATGGGAATAAATTTATTAGATATTGTTAAATTAGTTGGTCTACATTAAACATCAGATTTATTCTTCTAATTTTTCTATCATTTAGTTAGTTGAGTTTATGATTATTTCCAATATTTCTAACTTTGTTAACTGTTGTAAAAACTCTATAAATAAGTCTTCTTCCTTTTATTTAACATAACAAAGTTTATTTGTAAAGAATATGGGCTATTTTAAAGAGAGCTTGAGAGAGAAACACTTGAGCTTTTGTACATAGTCAAATATATTTGGGGTTTTGACTGAATTTAGGGCATTGTAATTTATTAAATGTAGAGAGTCTTGAGTGGTGACAAGTTGCAATCTCAATAGTTATTTCATACTGCAGAAAAAAAACATCATAAAGAGAGATAAAATAATATGTATGTTCAAATTTATTTGAGCTGAATTGCTATAGTTCTTAATGTTGATTTTATTGTTTTTCATGCTGATTTTATCTTTTGTAATTGTACACGTTATGCCTATAAAGTAATTTTGTACTGGTTTATTATTTTTGTGTGTTACGAATCTGGTACGAGGAAAGTAAATTTTCTAGCGCATATCTATTTCGTTTTTCTAATAAGTTATTCTTTTGAGATAGAAATTATATTGTGTTCTCTTTAATTTGACGTGGTTTAACACTCACCTACAATTACTTTATAATAAATCAAGTTTTGCCTGAAAAATGGTACAATAATAATAAAATAAAAAAAAGCTTTCTTACCCCATAACAAAATTCAATTATTTTATTGGATCTTTGTGGTCGCAATAATAATAATAATAATAATAATGAAATTTGTTATGAGAACCAATTGAAATTATTTAGTTGTAGATATACACAACTCATAATTCATAAATGGTCTATTACAAAGCGTATTATTGAGTTATACAATTGTTGCAGCAACCTTTATGGTTACACAGGACTTATGTATTACCCTTCAAATATTATATAACATTCTAAATATTAATTATTATATATACTTTAAAATTGATAATTATAGTAATCAAAAGAATAATTTTCAGTGACCAATCCATTAACTAGTCAAAATAATTGGTTATTATAAAATGGTATTATCATAGTGAACTAATAACGATGGAGTTCATGAGCTTTTTCAATTAGTTTTTGGATTTATTGACTACCTTACAACCACAATGTAATCACTACTTTCGTCGATTTATTATTATGTCCAACATTTAATATTTGCCAATATAAAATGTCGATAATATTTTAATTGCTCCTTTTTGCCAGCCATATAATTACATCACAAATAGTACTAAGGTTCAGTATGGGACGATTTTTAGAAAAGTTAAAAGGCAAAAAAATTTTACAAAAAAAAAAAGTTGTTACAATTAATCTAACCACCACTCTAACTCATAACATAACACTAATTACAATATTAGACTTTTACCTAGCTGTTAAGACAACTAACTGATTATAGTTTTCAGTAAATTATATGAAATCAACTTAACGAATAATTTATGTAGAAGCTACAGCTAAAAGTTAGAACTGGCACAACTAAACTTTTAGCTTTTCCAAAAACATCTTTATGAAAAACTTTGGAGTAAATGTATTTTTTTTATCTAAATATATTTATTTTTTTATTATATATTACTCAAAATAAAAATATTTAAAATAAATTAATAAGGTAATAAAATAAATAATATTTAAATTTTAAGTTAAATTAACAAACCACCTCAATATAGAATTTATTATACATTATGATATTATTTTTGCATCTCATAATATTTTTAAATTATAATTTATCTTATATATCAATTTCATGTTTTAGAAAATTAAAATAAAAAATAAAATAATTTTAATTTTTACATGTTTAAATAAATACAATATTTATATTGAAATTCATTGGCTATGTTTAGTATCTCTGAATTTGTTTTAATCAAATAAATATGCTATCAATTCTAGTCTTTTAATATTTAATAATACTTTAATCATATGTATATAGTTTATCAAACACTCTAATACAACTTTTCTAACTCACAACACTTTAAAATTTATAATTTACCAAACACTTAACAGTTTTTCCCCACAAGCATAGCTGCAACTACTTTACCCCACATCAGAGCTACAACTATTTTTTCCCACAGCACACCTATACCAAATTGACCCTAATTATACTGGACTAGTTTTTTCTAAGGGATTAGCCATAATTAACAAAACATACAGGATAAGAAAATATAAATGCATATAATTATTATTTTTTAAAATAAATATGTGTGTTAAAAATAGTAAAATTATAAAAACGACATTTCTTTATAATAATTTGTATGGGAAATTATTTTATTATTACAGTTATAATAATAAAATAAAATAATCCTAATTGTGAAATAACACAATTGACTTACAAAAGTATACATAAAATCACTACTAAAATTCAGGGATTCAACGACAGTTCTGCACGGACGCTTTTGTTAATAGCGTCGATATTAAAACTGACGTAGTTGAAGGTGATGCGATTGAGGACATCAAAAGTGTCACTCTGTAACTGACACATTTGGACCGATGCTTTTGATGCTTAAATGTGTCAGTTACAGAGCGATGATAGCAGTGGAGTTAATGCAAAATCGACGGTGAAGAATGTAAAATTTGTGTTACGCAACTATTTCTACCACTTTTCCACTGCAGCAAAATAAAAGTAGAAACAACTGCAAATACATGTATACCTATCAAAAGTATATATGTATATTAAACTATATACAATGGTTGAGATATATGATTCAAAAATAATATTCATATACTCGAGGGAAAACAATGACTAAGTTTCTAATCAAAATCTACTAACTTAACCATTCTTTAGAGACAAAAAATAAATTAGTGACTAATCTAAGTCCATTGTTTAGAGATAAAAAAATGAGTTAGCAAGTAACTAATCTAATTGAAGATCGACATATAATTCAAAAAAGTATATTCATACTCAATCGATATATGGAGGTAATACTAGCTTGCACTATAGCTCTCATCAAACACTTAGATGCTTATGTCGATTAGATCTAATCTTTTAGGCTTGTGTTGAACACATCAATGTTGTTCTTGACTCTTAAGCCAATACCATACGACTCGTGCCGATTTCTGACTCATTGGTCAGTGCCATACATAAGTAAGCAATGCAACTTGCATATATCATATGTCAAATATCTAAATGTAGGTGTTGACCCAAGATTTGGCCAACTGACACGGAGTCAGAATATGCTTGATATGAATGAATGTAATGAGAAGAACGTAATGACAAAAGTAAATAAGACACAGTATTTTATAGTGGTTCGGCCCAAGATCTGGTAATGACCTACGTCCACTTAGGTTGATATTGATATAAAATTCAGATGAGTGATCAAAGAATTGGGGTTCAATGAGTTTCATTGATCTCTGAAGAACAATACAATATTCCTAGGAGAATTACTATAGTCTCAAATGATTCAAAAGCCAAAAGTCCCAAAGGGTCCCCTCCCTTAAGCTATCTCTTGCTATTTATAGGCTCAAGGGGGATTACAAAAGATTGTTACAGATATTCTTTCCTGAATAATTGGATACTCAGGAGATTGTGTGAGATAAATTCGGGATTCATAAAGATCTTCCCATTAATGTCGCCTTGTACACGGAACTATCGACCAGACTGGTCGCAGGTAAGACAGGCTTGCACTGCTTCTAATGTGTCCTCTGGTCGATACTCTAGCAGAACGTTTCCAGGTGTCAGCCACGTGTCCAGGGATCACTTGCCACGTCACCAATGCTAATTTTATGGATAACATTTGCCCCCCAAGTTTATTTATCACGAGCAGTAAATAAACTTTTGAACGAACGACTCTTCGGTAACCCCGCCTGACGTGTCAGAACCCTTTGTGTGTTCTTGAAAAAAGCAACCTACCTCTGTCCAATCACGTCCTTTCGGTTCCCCAGAAAAGATTTCGACGGCCATCCCGCTCCCCCATACTTTGAAAAAGGGGAACTAATGATTATACTTTTTACTATCAGAGACAAACTTATATAAGACCTTTGAAGCCTTTATTTTCTTTTTACGCACGCCATCGTCTCCACAAGAAAACCTAAAATCCAGAGCCCTTAACGTTCCTGAAGACCGTTCCGTCTGCACTTTCAGGACACCATTCGAGAGCTTCTTGATCTCTGAAGACCCTTCTTCCATCTTCACGATCACTTTTCTTGGTAAGTTTTCGAGTTCCCACGCTTCTAATTTTTTGTGATGCATGCTTCTGACTGTGCACTGTTTGAGTTTATCTGCTTCTGGTTTGAGACGCTTGTAGACAGAATATTTTGTAGGCGAAATAGGGTAACAGGTTAGTTTAAAATCTGGGATCATGCTTTTTAGGACGTAAAATCGAAGTAAAAATTCGATCTTTAGGCTAGTTGAAAAATAAATTTTTCCCGCCCTAAGGGGAGTTGAAAAAGCTTTTTCAGAAAAACTTTTTACTTTCACCCTTTGATCCGTTTTTCAAACTGTTCATGTAGAAAAATTTAGCCCTTTGTTAGAAGGTTGTTGTATAAAAACTTAATCTTTATACTCGACCAGCGTTATTCTAAAAAGCTTTTAAAAGTTTTCTATCCTCACCTCCCCATTCTTCTGTATGCAGACTTTAATGCCAGATTTGTGGGGAGGTGAAAGGCCTATTGACGACGACCTTCTCGCCCAACTGCTCGAGGGAGAAGAACAACCAGCTGACCGTGTCCATGAGATCCCTTTCTCGCGATCTTCTTCCAGACCCCATCTTCTCCTTCAATGGCCCGTTCCAAATATTCAGGCAAGAAAAGACCCGAGTCTGAAAACAACCCTAATTCTCCTGCCCGGCCTGATTCGCAGGCAAGGGCTCCCTCGACCAGTGGTCGGGAAAATCTTGTTCCTGACCCTAATATCCAAATTAGGGCCAGCCCTCGCCATCAGAACTTGCCTGATGTCGAGTGGTATACTTCCCCAGCCAGTTCAGTAACTCTTCGAATGGTTGCTAACTGCTTCAGGAAATTCCCTCTCACAGGGGTTTCCATTATACGTCCTACTAAAGACCAGAGGGCTAACCTCCCCGGAGGTGCAAACAGCGCCTGGTCTCAGTATCATATTGAGGCGGGATCTTATCTCCCCCTTCATCCTTTTTTTGTGGGGGTGGCCAATTATTTTGGTGTCGCCCCCTTCCAAATAACTCCAAACGGATATAGGATGCTGGTCGCACTCTATACCCTGTATAAACTTAAGAAATGGCCAGAACCTTCACCCCACGAGGTCAACTATCTTTTTGACCTTAAGTCTAACCCGCAACACAACGGGGCGGGTTTCTTTCACTTCTGCCACCAGGAGACCAACCGGATGTTCCTGAGTGACACCACCCATATATCAAACGTGGGGCATTACCATAAGGAGTACTTCTTTACTCTGGATGTAATCAGCAACAACTTGGCCTTCGCACGAGGAGGTAAGCGCCGTTTCTGACTGGTCGATACTTTTACTTAAGGTGTCTCCTTTCGTTTTTCTCAAACTGTAATCTACTTTTCAGGCCCTTGGTTACGTCTGACCCCAACACCAGCCATGGTGTTGAGGTGTAATACTCTGGCCAGGATGTCCGACGCAGCAAAAAGCGTCAAGACCCTGGTGACTGAAGAAAACTTGAGGTTGTCTGGCCTCTTGGCTCCTCGCCATGAAACTAGAGGGTCCGTGGTGGACGAAGCCACTGCCGAGGGGGTTCCCGAGCAGCAACCTCCTTTGTCTCCTCGGAGGAGGAGGCCAACGGGGGTTACAATCAGGGAGCCCACGGGCAATCCTTCTGCTCCCCAAGGCAAGGGAAACAAAAGGCCAAAGAGCCTATTGTGGACTTGGGAGAATCCTCTGATGATAACGGTAAAGTTATTTCGCTTTTAAATGGTTTGCCAATTCCCTGTCATCTGTTTGACGGGGAGGGTAACTTTACATATGCTCCAAATTTAGGGCCAGACTTTTTCATGCCAGATAATGAGTATATGACTAATAGAGTCAATAGTGTAACGACTAGTAGTTGTAGCTCGGGTATTCACTTTGTTACCTTTCTTCTGTTACATATAATATATTTTCATCTGCCTCTTATTCTTATCAATTTCTTGTGTTTACTTGCATGCAGATATGGACACTCCCAATATCTTTGACATGTACTAGGCCGAGGAGGAAGAGGAGGTTCCCCAACTCCAGCGGAGATCCAAGAGGAGAACTGGCGAATCCAGCCGAGGCCCTCCAGCCAAGAAGGGTCGAACAGAAGACCTTCCCAAGGATGCGCCAACTGGGAAAACTCCTGGGCCAACGGGGCAAACTCATCCACCAGCTCCTACTGAGAAGCAGACTCCTCCTGCCCCACCAAATCCTCCGGCTGCGCCCCCTAGAGAGGAAATTACTCATGAAGAAGCTCTCGGGTCCAAACTCATGAGCCGTGCCCTTCGATCAGTCAGGGATCGCCTTGACCGCATTGGTAAAGGTGACCGTGTCAGAGATGCAATGGTCGAGGCTGAAAACATGGGGGCTAACCAGGTTCTGAACAGGGCCCTGAATGAAATATCCAGTGTGATTACTTCTTCACTTTTTAAGCCTTAGTCTTTTATTCTTCACAGCAGGTTCTAAATTTTTCCTTTATTCACAGGCCTTGCTGTCTGCTATCACTGCTCGCACTCGTATCCAGGCTTCCATCGAGCAGGCCAAGGCAAAGGCCACTGAGAGGCATCAAGTGAAGGCAGTTGAGGAGCTTTCGGCTGCAGAGGCCAAGCATGCCAAGGAGTTGGAGGCACTGGCTCGAGAGAGGGATGCTGCGGTGACCAAACTGTCAGAGGCTGAAGCCGCAAAAGATGTCGCGGTGAAGTTGAGGCAGCAGTATCGAGAGTCCAATCAAACCCATCTTCGCGAGATCAAGCATTTGGGTGAGACACTCAAGTCCAAGGACGAGGCTATTGTCACTCTTGAAGGCAAGGTGAAGCAGCTGGAGCTTGACAACTCCAAAAATCTTGAAAAGTACAAGAGGACGGCACTCCGATGTTTCTACAACTTCTAGAAATACAACCAGGGTGCCGACTTTAGCTATCTTTCGGAGGAAGTCAGGACTGCTGAGTTGGCTCGCTGCACCTCTCAACTGGCCGAAGAGGAGGCAAGACTGAGGATCCCTGCTTCTCCAAGCATCGTTGGTGTAGAGGAAGAAGAAGTTGCCGAGGACGCAACCAACCAAGATGCTGCCCAGGACCCTCCGGCCCCAAATGCCTCTTAAAATTTCCCATTTATTTTTTCTCTCTTTTTGGCCACATGGCCTACGGGTCGTGATGTAAAGGTAATAATTTCTTTATAAACTTTGCTGCACGGGCATAAAATCTTTTTTTTTCTTTTATTCGAACAGTTACACCCAAGCAGCGATGCTTGCGGTGTAAAAGCTTATATCTTGATGCTATAATATCTTTATTTATTATAACATTTGTCTGTAAGACCGAACTTAGCATAGTACTTTGGCATGATTTAACAAAACATAAATTTTGAAAAATACTGTAAGTACTGTAGCATGCTTTCACTCATTTTTTTCATGTGTTTACATACCTTGCGAGTATGCTTTGCTATCGATGTGCCTTATATGCCCCCCAAGTGATCGAGGAGCTTTAGGTCCTTGGTCACTTGCCTTGACCATGGCCTGTTTGAACATTCCTGTTCGTATGAAAATTGATACTTTGTAATACAGCAAAACAACACACGTAATGAACAAATACTTTTAAATGTAAATTCACAATGGTTGGCAAGAATGACTGGATGCGCACAGTCCCTTATAATCTCGTATTAAAAATGGACTAAACATGTCTTTACGAGTGATTCTATAATAGAACCTTACATATACGAGCAGTTAGCCATACAACGTGGCTAACCCTCTTTGCAAAACTTGTAAAAATTAAAAATTTAATACAAGCCAATCCTTTAAAAAGGGTTGTTTACTGATAATACTTGTGCAGGTGTTCTCCATTCCAATAACGTGGAACGAGATCTCCGTTTAAGCGTGCAAGTTTGTAGGTGCCTGGATGAAGGACGTCTTCAACTTGGTAAGGTCCTTCCCAATTGGGTCCGAGCACTCCAGCGGTAGGGTCGCGGGTATTTAAGAAAACTCGTCGTAGCACCAAATCTCCGATGTTGAATTTTCTTTCTTTAACTTTGGAGTTAAAGTACCGGGCGACTTTTTGCTGGTATGCAGCAACTCGGAGTTGAGATTTCTCTCGTATCTCATCGATTGAGTCTAGGGACTCCATCATTAGTTGCCTGTTCTGATCCTGGTCGTAAGTCACGCCGATGTGAGGGGGGATCTAACTCAACAGGCAACATAGCCTCATACCCACAGGCTAAGGAAAATGGAGTATGTCCTGTCGCTGTTCGGTGAGACGTTCTATACGACTAAAGGACTTCAGGCAACTGCTCTGGCCATGCTCCTTTAGCTTCCTCAAGTATTTTCTTCAGGGTGTCTTTAAGAGTCTTGTTTACGGCTTCGACCTGCCCGTTTTCTTGGGGGTGTGCAACTGAAGAAAAGCTTTTAACTACTCCATGCCTTTCGCAGAAATCGGTGAATATGTCGCTGTCAAACTGGGTCCCATTGTCTGAAACTATCTTCCTGGGCAAACCATATCTGCATACAATGTTCTTGATGACAAAATCAAGAACTTTCTTGGTCGTGATGGTTGCGAGTGGTTCAGCTTCGGCCCATTTGGTGAAGTAATCAACTGCCACAACTGCGTACTTTACTCCGCCTTTCCCTGTAGGCAGGGATCCAATCAAATCTATCCCCCATACTGTAAAAGGCCACGGGCTCTACATCTGCTTCAGTTCGTTTGGAGCTGCTCGTGGAATCTTGGAGAACCTTTGACATTTATCACATCTTCGTACATACTCCATCGAATCCTCGTTCATCGTTGGCCAAAAGTAGCCTTGCCTTAGAATCTTTTTTGCCAAACTCTACCCCCTAGCGTGATCTCCGCAGAAGCCTTCATGCACCTCCTTCAAGAGCTCCTTAGCCTTTTCTGGTGTAACGCACCTGAGTAGTGGCATCGAATATCCTCTTCGGTACATAACACCATCGACCAGTATGTACCTTGCAGCCCGTCTTTGTAGAGTTCTGGCTTTGTTCCTATCTGTTGGCAGCGCACCATTTGTCAGATACTCCAAGTAAGGCGCCATCCACGTATCCTCCATTCGAATCTCCATACTGGACTCAGTTGCTTGTATGCTTGGCTTACTCAGTCTTTCAACTGGCACAATGTTCAAAGTGTCAGCATCCTTTGCGCTCGCGAGTTTGGCTAAGGTGTCTGCGTTTGAATTCTGATATCGCGGAATCTGTTGGAGGGTGTACTTCGTGAACCGGGCTAGCAGGTCATTTGTTTTATTTAAGTATTCTACCATTTTCAAACCTCGCGCTTGATATTCTCCTAGGACCTGATTCACCACCAGCTGTGAATCACTGTAGATATCAAGCGTCTTTATGCTCATATCCTTTGCCATTCTCAATCCAGCGAGGAGTGCTTCGTATTCCGCTTCATTGTTTGATGCAGTGAAGTCGAACCTGATGGCACAGTGAAATCGATGCCCTTCCGGCTAGGGGTGCACACTGGTCGGATTTTCGAGTTTCGGGTTCATCGGGTTCGGGTTTTGCGGGTTTCGGGTTAAGAAAAATGGTACCGAAACCGATTCGAAATTTTCGGGTTTTTTCGGGTTCGGGTTCACTCGGGTTCGGGTTTGGGTTCGGGTTTCATTTCGGGTTGGCTGGGCCATTTGTGATTTTGGGCCGAAAATCCCAAATTTGCAAAAATTCCATTTTTTTTCAAAAATACCATATTTTTCTAAAATTATGGGTGTTTATTTGCTAAAAAAAAACATTGTGAGTTATAATAGTAACTCGTGGTAGAAGTTTCTTACGAACAAAACATATACAAAACAAATTATATAAATATATATATATATTGATGAAAAAATCGGTTCATCACTAAATACAAAACATATATGGAATACGATGAGTCAGGGAAGGCTGGACGAGAAGAAGACTATCAGGCAGAACTAAAGAGAGTAGTGAGGGGAGAGGAGTTCAAGCCCGACTCAAGGGATCGCATACTTGGTCACTCGATGCTATGGAGGGTGGGGATTTCTTTAGTAAGGACGGAAACTTCTTTTTCGGCCAAATCCTAATTTCTCGCCTTCTCCTAACTCTACTCTAGGCAGCTTCTTGCAGAGTTACAGAAATAAAACATATATATATATACTAAATGTAAACTTCAGATGATTTATTGCGAGGCGAGGCGTGCCGCTGGTGGTGGCCGTGCGATCTGGTCTGGTGGAGTGGTGTCGCCGCCGCCTGAGTGCTGAGGGTGAGGGAGGCTCTCGTCTCGATGGGTCGGCGGCAGTGGCACTCGGTGGCAGTCGTCTCGATGGGTCAAGCCTTGAGGAGAGGTGAGGAGGCTGCTGTGCTGAAGCTTGAAATTCAAGGAGGCTTCTTGAATGAAATGAAAGAGAAGAAGAAAAAAAAAGGGTCGGGTAGTTTACTTATGGTTCAGTAACTTCAGTTCGATTTTTTCAGATTTTTTTTTTATTTTTGGTCGGGTTTCGGGTTAGACTCGAATCCGACGGGCTTGATTCTTAAACCCGAACCCGACCCGATATATTTCGGGTTCGAATCGGGTTATACCCGAATTTGACGGGTTTTTCGATAAAACGGGGTTTTCGGGTTCGAGTCGGGCGGATTTTACGGGTTTTCGGGTTTTATGGGTCCCGTGTGCACCCCTACTTTAGGCGTTATCAATATCACTCCCGCTCCAGCGCGAGATTCGTTGGATGAACCATCCGTGAATAGCTTCCACGAAGGAGTTTTATCTTGAGGCATAGGCGCTTCAGGCTGTTTGCACTGCTCACTGTCTGGGAGTTCGGTGAACTCCGCAATAAGATCGGCTAAGACTTGTCCCTTTACTGCTGCCCGCGGTGAATAGGTTATGTTGAACTGCCCTAGCTCGACTGCCCATTTTAACAATCGCCCAGCCGCCTCGGGTTTTCGGAGGACTTGCCAAAGGGGCTGATCAATTAGAACTGTGATAGGATGGGCTTGGAAGTAGGGGCGCAGCTTTCTAGAGGCAAGGATCAAGCAATATGCTAACCTCTCGATTGGCGGATATCTCAATTCTGCCCCGATCAGTCTCTTGCTGACATAGTAGATTGCTTTTTGTACACCTTCTTCCTCTCGCACTAATACCACGCTAGCAGCAACTTCAGTAATCGCCAGATAAATAAACAAAGTTTCTCATTCAATCGACTTTGATAAGATGGGAGGCTGTGCCATATGAGCTTTCAGTGCCTGGAATGCTTGCTCGCAATCTTTCGTCCATTCAAACTTCTTATTCCCCCTAAGTAGATTGAAGAATGGGACGCACTTGTCTGTTGACTTCGAAATGAATCTACTTAGGGCTGCGATCCTCCCGGTTAAACTTTGTACATCTTTAATCCTTTCTGGCGACTTCATGTCGATCAGGGCTTTTATCTTGTCGGGGTTGGCCTCGATTCCTCTTGAGTTTATGATAAACCCCAAAAACTTCCCTGATCCGACTCCAAAGGAACACTTGAGGGGATTCAACTTCATCTGGTACTTGTTTAACACATCAAAGCACTCTTGTAAATCCCTCACATGCCCTTCTGCCTTCTTAGACTTTACCAGCATGTCATCCACATATACCTCCATGTTTACACCGATTTGCTCCTTGAACATGTGGTTGACTAGCCGTTGGTAAGTCGAACTTGTATTTTTCAGTCCGAAGGGCATTACTTTGTAACAATACAAGCCCGTATCGGTCCGAAAGCTGGTGTGATCCTCATCAGGGGGGTGCAAGCTAATCTGGTTGTAGCCTGAATATGCATCCATGAATGAGAGGATCTCATGTCCTGCAGTTGCATCGACCAGCTGGTCGATCCTTGGGAGTGGGAAGCAGTCTTTTGGGTAGGCTTTATTGAGGTCTGTAAAATCCACGCAGGTTCGCCATTTACCGTTAGGCTTGGGAACCAGCACTGGATTGATGACCCACGATGGATAAAATGCCACCCGTATGAACCTATTCTCCTTTAGCCTTTCGACTTCTTCTTTTAAGGCCCGTGATCTATCTTTATCGAGCAGCCTTCTTTTTTGTTGCAATGGTGGAAAGGTCTTGTCTATATTCAGGACATGGCTGATTACTGCAGGATCTATCCCAACCATGTCTTTATGCAACCAGGCGAAAACCTCCTGGTTCTCTCACAAGAATTCCACTAGTGCGTGCTTTGTGGTGGGCTCTAAGTTTTTCCCAACATTTATGACTCTGGTTGGGTCTTCTTTGTCGAGTTGGACCTCCTCCAGGTCCTCGACGGGTCCAACATTTTCTTCAAAATCCCCAAAGCAAGGATCCAAATCTCCATCCTCACTTTGGGCAACGCCCTATTTGGTGACTTCATCACCTGAATGGGCTTGCGTATCGACTGCCATCTGCAATCTATCTGGGGCAGTGCTCTTTGACGTTCCACTTTTCGCCTTTGTGATCGAGGCGTTGTAGCACTCCCTGGCTTCCCTTTGGTTTCCCAAAACGCGTCCTACCCCCGCGTCTGTTGGGAACTTCATGGCTAGGTGCCACATAGAGATGACGGCCCGTAGATCAACCAGTATGGGCCTTCCAATAACGGCGTTGTACGCCGAAGGACAATCGACCACTACAAAAGTGGCGAGTAATGTCCTAGTTGTAGGCGCTGTACCCGTCGTTACTGGGAGTTTGATCATTCCGGCTGGGGCGAGTCCTTCTCCAGAGAAGCCGTATATCGTTTGATTGCAGGGCTCCAAGTCTTTTACGGAAAATTTCATGCGTTCCAGTGTTGACTTATACAGGATGTTCACTGAACTTCCTGTATCGACCAGTACCCTCTTCACCGTCATATTGGCCATCTGGATGTCCACGACCAGCGGATCGGAATGTGGGAACCGGACATGTTGGGCATCGCCATCAGAGAAGGTTATCTCACCTTCCTCTGACCGAGCCTTTTTTGGTGCACGGTCCTCCACAGTCATCATCTCGATGTCCTGGTCGTGGCGCAGAGTCCGAGCATATCGTTCTCTGGCCTTTCCGCTATTTCCCGCGAGGTGCGGGCCTCCGCAGATGGTTAAGAGTGTTCCAGCCACGGGGGCAGGCTGTAATGGTGGCGAGCGTTGGCGTGTGGATGCCTGCTCGTTGCCACCCGGAGCTTCTCGTTGGGAATTTCCCGAGGCCCGTACGTATCTTCTCAAGTGTCCTTGTCTAATAAGGAACTCGATTTCGGCTTTTAACTGGTTGCATTCATTAGTGTCATGTCCGTAGTCGTTATGGTAACGACAAAACTTGGTGGTGTCTCTTTTCGAAATATCTTTTCGAATGGGGCCAGGTTTCTTGTAAGGCACACTCGAACTTGTGGCCTGATACACCTCTCCCCGAGACTCAACGAGGGCAGTATAATTAGTGAACCGAGGTTCATAACGATTACCCTTGGCACGTTTGTTGTCGGAGGTGGAAGGCTCGTTATACGACCGTTTTCCACCATTCTTGCCATTACCGTTGCCGTTCCTATTGCCTTTGCCGTTGCCATTAGGTTTGGGCCCATTGGCGGCTTTGGCGGGTTCGGAAGCCTTCTTATCCTTGCCTGAGGGCTTTCCATCGTCGGCAATGGCTTCTTCGAGCTTGATGTAGCGATCAGCCCGGTCAAAAAATTCTTGGGTAGTTCTCACCCCTTCCTTTCGGAGACGCTTCCAGAGGGGAGAACGACGTTTTACTCCTACGGTTATGGCCATCATCTTCCCTTCGTCCCCGACCGTCTTCGCTCCAGCTGCGGCTTGCATAAAACGTTGGATGTAGTCTTTCACTGACTCCCCATCCTGCTGGCGAATTTCGACTAGCTGGTTTGCTTCGGTCGGGTGTACACGACCAGCATAGAACTGTCCGTAGAATTCCCGTACGAACATTTCCCAGGAAATAATGCTTGCGGGAGGGAATTTGAAGAACCACTCCTGCGCAGCTTCAGAAAGTGTTGCAGGGAAGATCCTGCACCGAGCGTCTTCGGACACTTTCTAAATGTCCATTTGAATTTCAAACTTATTGACATGCGAGACTGGGTCTCCATATTCGTCAAAGTTTGGAAGCGTAGGCATCTTGAATTTGCTGGGAGTTTCGGCGTTAGCTATCCTTTGTACGAATGGAGTGCCTTTCCTCCTATCGTGGTCGATGTAAGAAGTCCTTCCCCCGACCAGCTGTTGTACTGCCTGGTTGAGGGCGTCTATCTGGGCCTGTACAGTGACAGGAATCGCTGTGGCCTCCGTTGCCGGGAGGACGTTGTCGCCATGCCTCTCACGGCGATCATTGAGTACATCTCTCAGGTCCTCTTCTCTTCTCCGGTGCTCGCTTCCCCTGAGCCGGTTGAAGACATTATTTTGTCTGGGCTGCCCCCAACATCCTGTCTATTTGGTTGGTCATCTTGAGGTACCTCGCTCCTGCCTTTACCTCTTTCTCCATTCCTCCCACCGGCATTTCCTTTGCCTGAGTCGGCCTCATTATATCCGTGGCCATCTCTGAACCTCGACTGGCTATGGTGAGATCGACTGTTCCCTCGATGTCCGTTCCTGGCTGAACCGTCCCGAGCGTTAGAGGGTGACCTGCGCTGGTCGTGGTGTCCCCGTGCATCATCGTGCCATGGGGGGCCCCGGACCGGAGAGCCTAACTCTGAGTCCCTCCTGTTACCAGGAGGGTACTGTCCTCTATTCGGTAGATTCGACCCATCATCCCTACGGCGTCTAGGGCTGCGAGGCTGATGCTCGGCCCTATTCTGCCTCTGTTGCGGGGGATTACCCCGAGCAGCTTGGGACGGTGGTTGTACCTCAGGCTCCAGTGGGACATCGTCATGGGGCATCTGAGGCTGTTCGGGTCTTTGCGGACTCGAAGGCTGGATCGGTGGGCTCGGGTTAGGACCCCTCTGGGGTGGCCCATTCACAGGTGGGTCAGGCTGCGAGACAGGTGCAGCCTGATTTCTAGCCAATAGCAAGGCTGCCTCAAGGGGTACCATGGCTTCGTTCTGGCAGCGGTCCACCTCCGCTTGCCTTTCGCTCAATTCTACGCGCTGCCGTTCAATCTCCTGCTGCTGCCGCGCCATAACTTCAGCGGCAGTCTCCTGACTGGCTCTCAGACTAGCCAGTTCTTCCTGCAACGCGCCCAGGGTACTCTTCAACGTTGAATCATCCATTTCCTCCTCCTCAAAATCCAGTTGTGGCTCATCCTCTGCCATGCTTGTAGGAGGAGGAGGAGGTGGCGGGTTTGACGGTGCAGCGGCGGCTGCTTGTCCAATTTTCTTTCCAGCTTTCGCCATTAGTTTTCTCAACAACGATCAATCAAGCTCTCAATGAAAGCACCAGAATGTTGACCCAAGATTTGGCCAACTGACACGGAGTCAGAATATGCTTGATATGAATGAATGTAATGAGAAGAACGTAATGACAAAAGTAAATAAGACACCGTGTTTTATAGTGATTCAGCCCCAAAATCTGGTAATGACCTACGTCCACTTAGGTTGATATTGATATAAAAATCAGATGAGTGATCAAAGAACTGGGGTTCAATGAGTTTCACTGATCTCTGAAGAACAATACAATATTCCTAGGAGAATTACTATAGTCTCAAATGATTCAAAAGCCAAAAGTCCCAAAGGGTCCTCTCCCTTGAGCTATCTCTTGCTATTTATAGGATCAAGGGGGATTACAAAAGATTGTTACTGATATTCTTTCCTGAATAATCGGATACTCAGGAGATTGTGTGAGATAAATTCGGGATTCATAAAGATCTTCCCATTAATGTCACCTTGTACACGGAACTATCGACCAGACTGGTCGCAGGTAAGACAGGCTTGCACTGCTTCTAATGTGTCCTCTGGTCGATACTCTAGCAGAACGTTTCCAGGTGTCAGCCACGTGTCCAGGGATCACTTGTCACGTCACCAATGCTAATTTTATGGATAACAGTAGGGCATTCATCATGCTTACTTAACAATCACTAGCATAATGATGATCATGCACATTTACAGAGACTCAAGCTCTGATCAATTCCATATTCAATATTCATGTCATGCCCTAATCACATGTATCTCATGCATCACATACTGGGTGCAGTTTTCTTACCTTCGGTCCAAGCACAGGTTACCAATAAACGAGCCACAAGCACGATCCTGACTCCAAGTCCCTAGCGATAACCTAGTCACAACCATAAACGGTGTTTCAATAAGTTCAAGTTCCAAAACCCAAATCCTGGGACCAATCCCACGCTCTTGAGACCTCCAATTCCACCAAACAAGGTGGTGGAATCATCCCCCGAGCCCTTGGGTCAAAACCCCAAAAAGTACCAAAAAACCTCATTATGAAGGTTGTGTAGCGCTATAATGCTACCTTTGGGCGCGACAACACTACAAACAAACCCTACTCCCCCAAACAGGGCACCTAGCGCTTTAGCGCTACCACCCTAGCGCTACAGCGCCCAACCCAAAAATTTGGGTTCTCAGCTTCGTGTTCTTTGAGCTTCAAAGCTCCAAATCCGACCCCAACCTATCCAAATCTCAAAATTAATGTTCCCAAACATCCTAATCTCCCAAAGCCAATAAAACCCAAGCTTCAATTCATACAATAACTCATCAAAACACAAAATCCAATCCAAGCTTAAAAACTTTAAAAATTAAGAACTTAAAACTTGGATTGCCTCCGATTATGTCGTTTCTTGCTAAATACTCCAGCTAATAAGCTTCTAATCTTCCTTAGAATCGCTATGCCTCGATCCTCGCTTGAATTCGAGTCCTAGAACTCAAGTTTCCTTTGATGCGATTGGTGTCAAAAATGGAACTCTGAAGGAGAGAGAACGTTCTGAACGTTCTTTTATAATTCTTACAGGTTACTTAAAGCTTAAGTAACCTCAAGCAAATCCTAATACTCGGGGTCCCGACAACGCTCCGGGGGTAAAATAGTCAAAATTCTCATAATTTCCCATGGTCTCACTAACTCCCAATTTATCATCAAATATCTATTCCCATTACCCAATATCTCGGTAATGTGCCAAGTACCCCCTTGACTCCCTCCGAGTCAAGTATGAATCCCGTTATGACTTTCCCACTAACTTACCTCCTAAGATTGTCTCGTGTTGAGTAACCCTAGCATAACCAAATAATAATGAAGCACCACACACATGCCACATATATGTCAAATATACCAAAAATAGCCAAAATATGAAAATCATCCAATTAATAAATGAGTTCATATGCATATTTATTACACTTAAATATGCATATAATCATTTAATTGCATAATAAATCAATTATGGCCCTCTTGACCTCCTAATTAATGCCCTAAACCTTATTAGAAAATTTGAGTCATTACAATAACAAATTGTTATCCGTATTTTTGTAATTTTAATAAAATTCCATACTTTTTAAATTTTTTTAATTTTACAATGCTAGGCGTAACTTTTTTATTTTTTTTCCCTAAATTTTGAGGGTCCAACGCCCTCTCCTAACATGTGGCTTCGTCTCTATTCGTATATGTATTTTCACATACCCTAAAAGGTCTGATTCGTGACAAAAAATTCATGGACTTATCCATTATTATTTGTCATAAATATTCATTACAGTGCGATGAACATAAAGGATTCGTGATCAAACCAATAATGCAAAGCTTACAATTACAACTATACTTTATGCTTATTTTATGTTTTGGTGTGAGACTCGTGGCAAGATCATTTCTCAAATTTAACGTACAAGACAAAGCAAATTGGGCCCAAAACGTGCACCAGCCCAAATAAGTAGCATTTTCCAAAATAATAATTTAACATAATAATGATGGGTTTTATTTTTGAATTACATGATTATGATTTGATTCATACTGTCTTTTCTATTTTCTTTTGTCTATAAAACTTAGATCAATTAGTCAAAGTGGTTTGGCGGATGCGTGGGGGTGGGGTTGGTTGACTTATCTCCAAATTGAATTGGACGAACTGCAATAATCAACAATTTCACTACTGCAGATATATAAACAGTTTATTTTTTTTGGATAAATAAATAAAATTATGTATAATCTGAAAAGGCTTGTATTTTCTGTTTGGTTAAACGTGCGTGCATATCTCTTCTTCAAAAGTCATGATAGTTTTAAACGGTGAAAATTACACCTAGTACTTAATTTAAATTAACATTTTTAATTTTTACCTATTTTTTAAAACTCTTAGATTAATACCCAAAATATTACTGACTCTACCCATTATACTCCTTCTATTTCACAACTTTTTCTCCTCACACACATATCGTCTTCTCTCTACTACAACTTATTTAAATGGGGAAGTAAATGACACGACAGAGGCAAAGATTGAGATTTTTACATTGAATTTCTAGTAGTGTTTTAAGGGTAATATGTGAAATGTGCTTAAAAAAGTGGGTAATATTCAACTAAATGTTATTAGTAGCTATTTTTAGTTAACTAATCATAAAACTGTGTATTTTTCAAGTTATCCCATAAATGATCTTATATGGGTTATGACCTACAAATAGTAGTATTTTCTTTTAGCAATAATAACTTCATTGATAAATATTATAAAAGATGTACAATTTAAAAAGTCTAAATATCTCAAAGAAAATGAAAGATATTATATAACTAAGCAAGTTGTATTTCTATGCTAAGAGCATGCGCAACTAACTATGAAATGACGAATAATGAATTAGAAATACTCCTAGAAATATGGATAACAAACTTGTTATAACCTCTAACAAAGACTCAAGATCATTGTAAAATGTAGCTCTCTTAGCAAAAGTAGACACATCTACTAAACAATAAGTGCCTACAAAATCCATCCGGAAGATCTAGCCAAAGAATCTAATCCATTCCACTATCTACTCCACACATTTTGCTTGTATAACTGAGAAACAACATTCTCAATAGATAGCAAAACAACCTACAAAAAATACCAAATATTTAAATTGATACGAGTATTAAACTTTTAAGAATGAAAATATAATAAAGTAAAGAGAAAACAATAATATAAACATGTTAAATAATAAATAAATGGAATAAATTAAAAAATAAATAAGTAAAGAACTTATATGTAATTACAACTCCTGGTCCATGGATAATCCATTAGAATAACCAATAACTTAAGGGTAAATTACATCTTACATGGCAATTTAAAAAAAAAAATCGTTTTATATAACAATTTAAAAAAATTACAAAATTACTGTACTCCTCCCAACTAAAGTGTACACACATGTTTTTTTCCCTACCATATCTTATTGATATGTAATTTTGAACCACCATATTTTTTTTTGTCAAATCAACTTTTATTTCAAATACTATATGTCAAATCACTTTAATATTTTTTTGTCAAATCAATACAATTTTGATCTTATATTTTACTATTTTAATTATATTAATTCCTATAATACAAATATTACAATTTTCATATTATATATTTAAAAAAAAAGTCTCAATACTTTTTTTTTCATAGATAATATTGGTATGATAATAATAATAATTACAAATAAATTTATTTTACTTATAAATATTTTAAATTAATATAATTATTAATATTAAATAAATATTTTTGCTTACTTAAAATATTATATATTTAATAAATATAATCTATTTCTTTATTAGGTGTTACGGTTTTTTTTAATATATGTTACTTGTTTAATGCAATTTAACATTTTTGTATTTACTAATTATAAAATTCTTTTAGTTACAAACTTATTTATATATTTTTGTTACAAATATGTTAACTAAATTCACAACTTACTTTTTAAAAATATTAGTCACAAATATAATATTTTTTAGTTATAAAATTAGTTATATAAGCCATTGCTACAAAAATAAAAAAAATTAGCAATGAATTATTCTGTAAATGTTGTCTACAAAAATGTAAAACTTATTTACAAATATGTAAAACTTGGTTATATATTTGTAAATGTTGTTTACAAAAATGTTTTTATATAACTGGTTTACGCATCTGTAATACATGTTTACGAATTTGTAACGGCTATTAACAAAAAAAAGTTGTATTTCACTGTTACTCCGTATTTACACTTGTCATTCTGTGTTTTTCATAATAATTCCATATTTTTGTAATCTACAGTATTTTTCATATTTTTTTTAAATGTCAATGTATTTTTGTGAATTTTCCTAAAATTAATCTCTTTAAATAATATTAAAAAATGAGTAATTATTGAAATAATAACAAGATGTTACAAATTAGTAATGTTGTGTTACGAATAATATTGGGAGAATAAATAACTATTAAAATTATAAAACTAGTAAATTTTTATTACAATAATGTTAAGTAAATATATATATTATTTACGCAACTATTAGTTGAAAAATATAATTTTATTTGTGAATTAGTTTTGTAAACTTTTGTTACAAAAATAGACTTTTTTTTTGTTATGAATTAATCTGTTATTGTTGTTTACAAATTTGTTAAAAATTATCTACTAATTGTAATAGTTTTGTTACTACTTGTTACAATCTTGTAACATATTTATACTTTTTAATGAATTTTAGTTATTGCATGTAACAATTTTATTATTAATTGTAATAGTTTTGTTACTCCTTGTTATAATATTAACATTAGTTGTTCTAACATCTAACATTCCTGTAAATTTTTTAGTTACAAAAATTAAATATTTACTTATAAAATTAATTTTATAAATCATTGTTACAAACATGTTAACAAAAATAAAAAAATTTGTTACCGTGATAATGAATTTTCAAATTACTAAATAAATGATGACCAAATTTTAAGTTTTAAAATCTATATTTATTTGTTTGTTAAAAAAAACTAATATTTATTTAGATTGGTTTTCACGAGTAACATTTTATTTTGCGAATATTTTTTTTGTTCTGATTAATTTAATCAAAAGAGAATAGGTTAAAAAAAAATCAAACCAACAAACTAATTTATGGTGATAGATTTGGCCATATTATAATATTATTAAATAAATAGTTTTCAAATTATTAGATTCATCTTTATAATACTAATAATTAATAATTATATTATCATTTTCTAAAAACATTAATAATTTATTATGAGGAAAAATTATATTTGGGTGCCGCATATTTGTAATTAATTTCAATTACCGTATATTTAGACTTTTTTTTATTAACTTACGGTTAGATGCAAATTTCCCATAACTTAATTATAACACAATAACATCAAATAACAAATAACCTATAACTAAAAATCTATATAATACCTCTTACAATGTTATTCATAAACTATCTAATGACTTTAAATTCAAATATAAAATATAATAATATCAATATTTTTCAAAAAATATATATAATAATATTTAAGTGAAATAAATCTTAAAAATATTAAGGATCTTTACAATTATATTTATATAACATAAAATAATTACAAAAATCACCTACAAAATTTTATTTACAAAAATACCTTGCCACATTATAAAAAAATATTAAACTTCAAAAATAATGTACCTGAATTGGAAACATTCCCGAAATCCTGAATTTCCAATTTTTCTGGGTTTTCAAAAGTAACATTTTGGTTACTTATAATGGAGATATGTTACCAATGGGTTACTTTTTCACAAAAAGATTGTTTTTAGAGCATATTATTTCATATAGATTTTGGTTAATTCTAAAATTTATTTGTTGAAAATTTTTTATTTTAAAATATTGATTAGTTTTTTTAAGTTGTATTATAGTGTCTTATTATTTAAGATATTTTTACGTTACCTTCAAACTTGTTTTATGAACTAATGAGATACAATAAAGTATAATGAATTACTATATAGCTTATCATCAAAAGTTACTTTTAGTTGGTAACTTTTTTTAATGAAAAGTTTTAATTCATTTTTTAGTCACTAATATAATTTACATGTAAATAATAATGTTTTTATTATTAATCAAACAAAAAAGAAACTTAGAAATTACTTTTGAATTGTAATAAAAATACACATTTTGGTTTTTTATTATGAATTATTGTTTAACCAACACATTTCTTTGGTTTTTTTTTATATAAGCAAAGCATAAAATAAATTTTTTGGTTAACCAATTATAAAATAAACTAAAATGTTACTTTTAAGTTTTAATTCTGTTCATCTTCTCCAGTGACGATGAAAAAACTTATGCTTCCAAAATACTAAAATTATCACCTTAAATAGTAGATCGCAATAGTACCACTCTTGAGCTTAAATAAACGGCAGTGTGGCCAAACTTTTTTTAAAAGTTGCGCAGAAGAGAGATAATTAGTTTCACAACTCCATTATTATGTAGTAAAAATATAATAAAAAATGATGTATATAATTTAATTTATTACACACTACTCAAAAAATAAAAAATAAAAATAAGGTTGTATGTTTGTATTATAGACACCGGTATAAAAACAAAAAATAAAGTATAAAAAACGCATATATACAAATATAATAAATTACATCATTTTTGTAAATAAAATCCAAAAAACAGCACCATGTAAATTTTCTAAAATATTATTTGTTTATGAAACAAAAATCAGAAACAACAAAGCAACATGAAAAGGTGGCAATTATTTATTCAAAATTATAAGAATAACTGCTCCTAAAAATTGGTTAAAGAAATTAAGATTACATCATGAAGAAGGCACAATTTTGTATTTAAATGTAACAAATAATAAATGTTTCTAAAAAAATAAAATAAAATAAATCAATAAGATGAAAGAAAACTCATCTGTGAATTGATAATGTAGTAGATGAATCCTTCAAAGTTACCAAATAGTCATTCACTTTAACAAAAACAAATTAATAGAACACAACTAAATACAAGAACTATGAATAATGTATAACGGTAAAAAAAAGTTGGAGAGAAGAACCGTTGAGAAAAGCTTGAGAAAAGCCTTTTCTGAATACACAGAGATAAGGAGAATGTAAATCATTCTCTTAGCCTTTGAAACACTAACGGTATAGACAATTGATGGAGTAAATTTCTTCAGCCGATCGTGAGAGAATTAAAAAAAAATTAAAAATAAAATGAAAATAATTGGTCGTAGATCAAACCAATTATTTGATGAAATCAATCCAAAGTCAAATAGCAGAGATGAGGAGAAAGAACAAAAGATGATGCATATTAAAACATTAGAGCATTTTTAATAGAGTGATATATTGGGATGTATTGCTAAACTATAGTTTATTTTAGAATATATTTGCTATAATGGTGTGCCAAAAGTTGTGTCAAATATCCTAAAAGTTGTACCAAATTTAACAAACAATATAGGATGATGCATATTTTGCATCATCATAAATGATATACTTTTTTTTATTTATTTTTATGTTATTTTATTATTTTAATACTATCTTTGGATAATTCTATGGTAGGGCCTTTAAAAAGAGCCCTACCGTAGGGCTCTTTTGTGTTCTCAACCTGTGAGTAGTTTTCGGCGCGATTTTTCTTTATGACCATTGTTATACCCAGATTTCGAGCCATGGTAAATGTGACCTCGAAAGTTGGATTCACAACAAATGGTCTCGTAAGGATTAGAGTATGCTCCAGGGTTGTATATCGAGCCTGCAAAGTACGATATATGACCTCGAATATGGTGACCTCGAAACGATCGCGACATCGGAAGGTAGCTCCGAGAACACCCTCATCTTCAGGGACGACTTCGGATCAGGGGTCGCGAGCTCGATGAACGTGCGATCTCGAAAGCCACGTGAACTCGAGAGATATCTTCAGCTCGACAGATGACGGGAAACCTGGGAAGCTAAAGCCTTAGAGATACGCGATAACAATCTTGAATATCTTCAAGTATTATAAATATGAGATGTAATCCTCATTCATTAATGTAAATCCCCTGGAATCGTGGGATATTATTTGATCAGTTATGCGTTTCCTGGTCTTCAGGGACGTTTCCTTTTATATCTGATTATAGGCATTTAAAGCCATTTATTTTATTTACACAAAAAGAGTAACTATCCAAAATATGTGGGATAGTATTCTGCAGCCTTCTCTATAAATAGAGAGGCCATGCACCATTGTAAAGGGACCGAAATTCTGATTCTTGAGAGAAAACTCTGAAGAATTCATGCTTGAGAATTTTCAGAGATAATCTTGAGATTAATGACAGAGACTCGTGGACTATGCGGATTTAACTGCTGAACCACGTAAAAATCGTGTGTTTGATTTGTTTTATTGTATTTGGCCATTATCAATTCTTGTTTATGTGCTCTTCTTTCACTGTTTGACGAAAAACGGCGTCGACAGTTTGGTGCTTTCATTGAAAGCCTTAAGCATTCATCCCTGAGAGATTCATGGCCACGAACAATCAGAACACGCCTGATGAAAGTTACCCAAGGCATCCTGGAAAACAACCAATGGAGAACCCGGATGCTGAGGAGAGAAGTGGGTTTTCTGATTCCCGTGGACCACCGCCTCTACCAAGGGATGAGGACATGTACTACAATCCTGAGCGTTACGTTCCAATTGTAGAACTGGAAAACCGGCAGTTGAAACAGCTGTTGGCAGAGGCCAACAAACGGAATGAGGAGTTGACTAGGATAGCCGTAGAGGTGCAGGTGGCTCAGCCCCCGCCTCCGCGCGAAAACAAAGTCCCTCCTCCAAGGGACGTGCATGTTCCTCCCCGGAGGCCCCGTGGGCGTCCACGAAAGGATGCTGCCACAAGGAGGCCGACTCAACCTTCGGCGCCAGCAGAGCCATCTGCTCCTCCTAGGCCCCAGAGGAATACCCGAACTCGGGTTCCGCCTAACCCACCTGTGGAAGTGCTTGTAGGAACTGAGAATAACCGAACCCCTGCAGAGGCTCGGACTCAGGGACCTAGGAGTGCACCGAATGCAACTGACCCATCTCGGGCAAATTCTGGCCCCTCTAGGCCGCGACAAGGGCGACAGCCACCGTCGCCTATACGGTTCCCTCCGTCTCCCATAAGATATCCTTCACCTCCCCGTAGAAACGCTCAACCTGTTGGAGATCAGGATCAAGGGCGTACAAGGGAAAGACAAGGAAACAGGGAGACATTCCAGGAGCGGAGAGGTGCACCATCTGAGAAAAGTCAGACGTCTCGGTCTTGCACTGTGGAGACGAGGCGACATGGGAAGAATCCATCACGAAATGACCGATCAATGAGTTACACCAGTGACGAGTCCGGAGAGACCAGGTCCGTCAGGAAACACGACCGAGGTCGTAAAAATACTGGAAGTCGCAAGAATCGTCCTGACCTGCGAAGTCATCTAAATCAGAGTAGGGGGAAGGAAGATCAGACAAATCCGGACCTGAGGGATCGCTTGAATAGGCAAAGAGATCCCTCACGGAGACGCGAGCCTGGAATCACGATCAATGACAGTCAATTCCAGGCAACACCTCCTACTGACCCAGTCCAAGCAAGGATCGATCAGCTCGAAAAATCCTTTAGGCTTTTAAAGAATGAACGAGGAAATGGTCGATATGAGGACTCTGATGAGGAGCTCGAGCCGTTTGCTTCACATATTTCCAACACTCAATTTCCTCAAGGATTCCGGATTCCTCACGTCCCAGCGTTTGAAGGAAAAACCGACCCATGTAGTCACCTGAGTACATTTAACACTATTATGAGAGCTAGTAACGTAGGTTACGAGCTCAGATGCATGTTGTTTCCAACATCATTGGCAGGACCTGCGGAAATTTGGTTCGAAAAGTACAAGAAACACTCAATAACTTCAAGGGAGCAGTTGTCTAGAGACTTCAAGAAGCAGTTCCGAGCTATGGTGGGAGTCAGGCCAGAGGCATCCACTTTGACTAACGTCCGACAACGGCCAGGAGAAACACTGAAAAGCTACCTGACAAGATTTAATCTGGAGGTCGCCCGAGCTTGAGATGTGGATGACAGTGGGCACCTTATGGCTATTCGTGCTGGTGTTTTACCCGGAAGTTCCCTTTGGGATGACATGCAAGGGAAACCGGTGAGGTCAATAACCGAGTTTAACAGACGAGCGCAGAGGTTTGTCAATGTAGAGGAGGCGAGGTCAACGCTCAAGGCGACCTCGCAGACCGAAACTACAACGGTAAACATTAACTCCGCCTCAACCTCGGCTGACCCAGCAGCTCCACAGCCTACCTCGGAGAATCCCTCCAAGAGGAAAAAGAGCGAGGGAAATAACCCCGAAGCTGAGGGAGGAGAGAAAAAGAAAGGAGAGAGGTATTTCTCCGTGTATAAAGTACACACCGAGCTCAACGAGTCTCGGGAAAACATATACATGGCTAATGAAAACCAGGTCCCCTTCAGGCGTCCGGACCCAATGAGAAATCAAAAATCCAAGAGGGATTCCAGTAAGTATTGCTGGTTCCACAGAGACACCGGACACACAACTGATGAATGTCGACAGCTGAAGGACGAGATCGAAGGGTTGATCTCGAGAGGTTACTTCCGGCAGTACGTAAAAAACTAGAGTACTGGACAAACTACTGCGAGCTAGAGAGTAGCCACGCCTTCGACAGCACAAAATAATAACTCCCGATCTCGGGAGGAAGACAGGCCCCCGCCGATAGATGGAGAGGATGTGATAACCATCTCGGGAGGGCATCATCTCGCAGGAGGGGGCAGAAATGCTCAAAAGAGTGCGCCGAGTTCTCATAGATAATGGGAGCTCAGTCAATATTCTTTATAAAGCGACCCTCGAGAAAATGGGACTCTCCCTTCGCGACCTGAAGGCAAGTGCAACTACTTTGTACAGTTTTTCAGGAGAAGGAATTGCCTGTATGGGATCCATTGAACTCCCTGTGACCTTGGGAGACCATCCGGTCTCGGTGACCAAGATAATGGAGTTCGTGGTAGTAGAGTTACCATCTGCCTACAATGTGCTGCTCGGGAGACCCGCCCTGGTCGGGTTGGGGGCAGTTTCATCTGTGAGGCATCTGGCCTTTAAGTTCCTAACTCCAAGCGGGGTCGGGACATTAAAAGGAGATCAATTGGTAGGGAGGGAATGCTATAGCATCTCCTTGAGGGGAAAGAAACAAGCGAGCGCTCAAGCACTCGTTATCATACAAAACAAGGACGGAACAGTCTTAGAAATTGACAAGGAGATTGATCCGAGGATTGAGGAGAAAGTTGACCTCGAACCCTTAGAGAAGCTCGAAGAAATTCAGCTCGAGGAAGCTGATCCCTCGAAGAAGGTGAAGGTCGGAAAGCACCCCCAAGACGAGGCAAAATAGCAATTAATTTGCTTTCTGAAGAAAAACCAGGATGTCTTCGCATAGTCACACTCAGACATGGTGGGGATAAGCCCGAATGTAGCGAGCCACCCATTGAACATAGATAAAAGCTTTCCCCCGAAGTGACAAAAGCAAAGACAGCTGGACGATGACAGAAAGAAAGCATTAAAGGAGGAAGTTGACAGGTTAAAAGCATACCATTTCATTAGGGATGCCTTTTACCCTGACTGGGTAGCTAATCCAGTGTTGGTCCCAAAGCCCAATGGGACGTGGAGAACCTGTATTGACTACTCAGATCTCAACAAAGATTGCCCAAAAGATTGTTTTCCGCTGCCAAGGATTGACCAGCTCGTGGACGCCACGACGGGGCATGGCCTGATGTCATTCATGGATGCCTATTTTGGATATAACCAGATTCCCATGCATGCCCCCGACCAAGAACATACGAGCTTCATCACAGATAAAGGGCTCTATTGCTATAATGTCATGCCATTCGGACTTAAGAATGCTGGAGCCATGTACCAGCGGCTCGTAAACATGATGTTTTCAGAGCAGATAGGGAACAACATGGAGGTTTATGTTGATGACATGCTTGTCAAGTCTCAACTTAACAAGAACCATGTTGATGACCTCGAAGAGTGCTTTGGCGTGCTCAGGAAATACAACATGAAGCTAAATCCTAAGAAGTTGCACTTTTGGGGTATCTTCGGGAAAATTTTTGGGTTTTATTATAAACTCTCGTGGAATCGAGGCTAACCCCGACAAGATCAAGGCCCTGATTGACATGCCTTCACCTCGGAAGCACAAAGATGTTCAAAGCTTAACCGGCAGGATGGCAGCCCTAAGCAGATTCATTTCGAAGTCAACGAATCGTGGCCTTCCATTCTTCAACTTATTGAGAGGAAGTAAGAAGTTTGAATGGACAGAGGAGTGCGAGCTGGCCTTTCAGGAGCTCAAAAAGCACCTAGCTGAACCACCCATCCTGTCAAAACCCGAGATAGGAGAAGTATTGTACCTATACCTCTCAACCACCGAACACGCGATAAGCGCGGTGCTCGTTCGAGAAGAAGAAAAAGTGCAAAAACCCGTCTACTACATCAGTAAAAGATTACTGGGGGCAGAGTCAAGGTATCCATTGATGGAAAAACTCGCCCTCAGTCTAGTCCATTCATCTCGTAAGCTCCGCCCCTATTTTCAGGCACATCTCATCCATGTACTGACAGATCAACCACTTAGGCAGGTCCTGTCTAAACCAGAGGCTTCAGGTCGACTTCTTAAATGGGCTGTTGAGCTCGGACAGTTCGAGATCACCTACCATCCAAGAACGACCATTAAGGCACAGGCATTGGCGGACTTTATAGTGGAATGTACTGGTATAGCCGACGACGAAGTAATAACCACGGCCCACGAGCTGTGGAAACTTTACGTCGATGGCTCGTCAAATGAAAACGGAGCGGGGGCAGGGGTTATTCTGATCACCCCCGCAGGGAGCAAATTTCACTCCGCTTTGAGATTCGGCTTTAAAGCATCGAATAATGAGGCCGAGTACGAGGCTCTACTCGCGGGACTACAAATAGCAAAGGAACTCAAGGCTAAAGCCATTCATTGCTACAGTGACTCCCAGCTCGTGGTTAATCAAATCTTGGGAGAATACCAGGCTCGCGGCACAAGAATGGCAGCTTATCTAGAGAAGGAAAAATCTGCATTGGAGTATTTTGAATTTTATGCAATCGAACAGGTTCCCCGAGAATGAAACTCAAATGCAGATGCCTTAGCTCGACTCGCCACCTCCGTCGAAAATGAAGAGCTGAATGTTGTACCCATAGAACACCTGTCAACACCCAGCATTACTGAGCCAGACGAGGAAGATGTGTGTATGATCGAGACGGAGCCAACCTAGATGAGTCCGATAGTTGACTAAATCGAAAATGGAATTCTTCCAAAAGATCGAAATCAGGCTCGAAAGTTGATGTATCAACTTCCTCGTTACACCATTTTGGACGGAAAGCTATGCAGAAGAGGATATTCCATGCCGCTGCTCAGATGTGTAACCCCTCCCGAAGCAAAGAAGATCATTGAAGAAATTCATGAAGGGTTCTGCGGAGACCACACCGGGGGGCATAGCCTGTCCAAGAAGATCATACGACAAGGATATTTCTGGCCAACCATTAAAACAAATTCTTTCGAGTATGTGAAAAAGTGCGAAAAATGCCAGAGATTCGCCATGATACCCCGAGCTCCACCATCCGAACTGACCATGTTGACATCCCCATGGCCTTTCGCAGTATGGGTCATCGACCTCATAGGCTCTCTCCCGACTGGCAAAGGCGGAGTAAAATATGCTATAGTCGCCGTTGATTACTTCACGAAATGGACGGAGGCTGAACCATTGGCGACCATAACTTCGAAAAGGATCCTTGATTTCGTGGTAAAGAACATTGTATGCCGATACGAAGTGCCGAGAAAAATCGTATCCGATAACGAAACCCAGTTCGATTGCAGAAAAAGTTGGAAGAAGCAAAGGGACGATGGCCTGAGGAATTACCCCAAGTCCTTTGGGGGTATAGGACCACAGCTCGTACCTCAACAGGGCATACCCCATTCTCTCTAGCATACGGCTGCGAGGCAATGTTGCCCATCGAGGTCGAAATCCCAACGATTCGAACTCAGATTTATGACCAAAGTTCCAATCACATTCAGCTCGAAGAAACCCTAGACTTGATTGAAGAAAAAAGAGAAGAGGCTCAGCTGAGGAATGTTGCTTACCAGCAACGAACTACAAGATATTTCAATAAGAGGGTTCGAGATTGAAAGTTCAGAATGGGAGATCTGGTCTTGAGACACGTATTCTTGGCAACCCGAGATCCAGCAGCTGGAGTGCTCGGGCCAAACTGGGAAGGACCATACCAGATAGAGTCAGTCATCCAACCTGGCGTATAAAAACTCGCGAGATTGGACGGAAGCCTAGTACCTCGAGCATGGAATGGCGAACACCTTAGACCTTACTATCAATAGTGTAGGAAGCGTGTTTCCTGTAACCATGATTTTCTATCTGTATTAGATTGTCTGTTTTTGGATTCCATCAAATAAAAGATCTATTTTGTTCAATATGTAATCTCTTTTTGTTTTTTATTTTTTCAATCTCTCTTAATTTAATAACCTATGGTCAAACCCATAGGATATTATGGGGGCATCATTGGTATACATACCATTAGCTTGAAAAATAAAAAATAAAATATATACATATAAAGTATTTGGATATAACCAAGTACGCGAGCTTAGATAGTTCGGACATAACCGAGTTATCAAAAACATATAAAGTATTTGGATATAACCAAATGCGCGAGCTTAGATAGTTCGGACAATACCGAAAAACCTAAAACGTTTGGAGTTAACCAGATGTGCAAACTTAACAGGTTTGGAACAAACCAGCTAAAAAACTAATCGATGATGAGTAGGAGCCTAAACCTATTTCGAGACAAGTCGAGATCGAGGCTGGAATATCTTAAAGAAAATAGTTTCGAACTCTCAACCTCAGAGCAAAAACTGAGGATGAGGAAAAGTGACTAAGCAAAAAGATATAACCAAATCACACACATTACATACCATATAAGTACTTTAGGGTTCATGGTTAAAGTAATATCGGAAACGGATAATTCGAACAAACTATGCATGAATGCATCGAGTTTCGAGCCTAAAATCCAAACTATGTATGAATAAATAAAAATAACTCATTCATCGACATATAATGTGCAAAATATTTCGAGCCAAGAAATGTAAAGCATGTAAAAGAATAGTTAAAGAAATTGTATCAGCCCCGTGGGCATAAGTTAAAATAATTACAAAATAGGGGGACGCAACCCCAATAAATGATCTCCCCGAGATCAGATTCAAGGAAGAGGAGTCTCCTTGGCCTTCTCAGCATCAGTAGTTCTGGACCCCTCAGGACGAATAGCATGACTATCCTCCTGAGCTCCCTCTGAAACGGTGTCCGGAGCAGCCTTCTCCTTCTCGAGCTGTTCAGCCTCTTCCTTCTCGAGCCGAGCATTCCACCGTTCGAGAAGCGGCGCCTCGTGTGGACCTAAGAAGCTGGTGTCCAGATCCTCATTGTAGGTCCACATCAGGTACATAGCAGAATCAACTGCTTGTTCTTTCTTCTCTTTGTATTCAGCAAGGAGGCGAGTTTTTTCATCCTCCATGATCTCGAAAGTGGAGGCCTTGTCCTCTTCAATCTTCTTATTGGTCTCCCGAAGCTGGGTATTCTCTTTCTTTTGCTCCTCGAGCTCAGCTCTCAGCTTTCCAAGCTCAGTGGCCATCCCCTCACGCTCTTTAACTCCCGCATCGAGCTTCACGTTCACCGCCTTCAGATCATCACTCGCCTTGAGGTGAAGATCTTTCGCCTCTTGAGCATGAATCTTGCTCGAATGGATCTCGTGGTTTAACTGATAATTGAGCTGAGCAGTGAAGGCAAGAGCCTGAAAAAGAAATAAACTACCATTAGCTCCAAGTTAGTATGATTACAAGTGGAAAAGGAAGGAGTATAGAAGAATACTTACCGCGGCGATGTGCTCGATACTCTTCTCATAAAGAGCAGTGCAATCTCGGGTACTAGTTAAGCACTGCCACTGGGGAGCTTCGAAACTCCCATAGCTCTGGCCGATCCGGGACATGACATCCGAGATCAGCGTGGATCTGTGGGATCTAGTAGCATTGTCCACCGCATATGCGTCCATATGGGTGGAGATTGACAGCTTCTGGACTCGGGAAGCAGAAGGCCTTTTGGAAAGTGGAGCAGAGGATGATTGACCCACCACAGGAGGTTGGGCCTCAGCCATAGCGGAGGGGTCGACCAGCGAGGTCAGCGCCACTGCCGAGGCGACGATCTGTGAAGACGGCGCCATCGTGGAAGCGCTGGCTTGGGCAGTCGACGCAGCAACGGAGCTCGAAACCGGCAGAACAAGGGGAGGTGTTTTCTTAGACCTCTTGGGGCCTTTGCCCAACTGGTCAGCCTTCTGTGCCCCCGCTCTGGGGCGCTTGCTCCTCTTGGCGCCGGCGCCGTCAATGATGCTATCAAGGTCGGAGTCCATCTTGCCTGCACAAGTCATAACACAACGCGAATAAATAAAAGAGAAGCATACAAGTTATTTCAGTATCACAGACACGGAGTGATGATAGAAGAAACCTAACTGGAACTCTCCCCCGAGCTCGAGCTTGGGGACCATGAAATTCCCCCGTCTTCAGAGGAGGCGGGGGGAGTGCCTTCCCTATAAGTAGGCGATAACCTCGAAAGGTCCCTATAATCATTGGTCCCGTACTGCACAGCTATCCCATTCCACACCTCGTCTGTGGTGTACATGGTATCGTATTTCCCGAGCCCACTATCGAACCTATGGACACAGTCATCTACCCAACTCCATATGTAGAAGTGGTATCTATCCTGTGGGCACGAGACTAACCTATTGGGCCTGTGTTTTAGTAATGTGGGGGACCACATCCTCGAAGTAGGGAGGACTTTACCTTCATCTGAGTCTGAGCTCGAGGCTTCATCATTGGCCTCATTCCCGGACCGCGGACTCCTCAGACGAACTGGGAGTGATGGCCTCCTTTCTCTCCTCGGAGGAAGGGCGCCTGTGGGCAGTGGCACCTTCTCCCAGTGTTCATATTTTTTGCTGGACCAGTTAGAGGTTGACTGGCCCTCTCCCAACAGCCCACAAGCTCGGACCTTGCCCTCATGTAATAGGTACGAGAGAGACCTCCTGCCATAAGGGAGTTGGAGAAAGGACTATCTGTGCCTCTTCATCGCTTCATTAGGGGTGGGACGCTGAAAGTTAGCTGAAAAACGAAACACATTTCAACTAAATGTGGATTTAAGAACTAAAGTCTCGAGCTCAGGAATAAAAGTAACGAGAATACTTACGAATCCGCCTGAACGAATAATGTCGAGACGGGGACAGACCATCTGTCCAGAAGAAAGCCCTCTTGAAATCAGGCGGGTGGTTGGGAAGATCCCCAAAAACCTTCGTCTCTTTGGGGTAGCTCGAGAGATAGTAAAAACCATCCCCTCCCCGAGCTCGGGAGGGGTTACTTTTCAAACAAAAGAGATATAAAATCTCTTGAGGTGAAGGTCCTTCCCACCCCAGCTCGTGGAACAAGGACCTCAGGGCAGACAGCACCCTGTACGAATTGGTGTTGAGTTGGAACGGAGCCAACCCAACGAAATCAGTAAAGTATTTGAAAAAAGACTTCAAGGGCAGCAGTGCTTGTAATGCCCCGGATTCCCTAATGTGGTTTAGCGGCTGGATTTGTAGGCCGGGAGGGCCATAATTGCTTAATTACGCCACTAAATGTGTTTATGCATGTTTATGAGAATTATATTATAATATAATGTTACTTGTATGCATATCGATGTTATGTGTTGAGACCACATTATGATGTGGGTTTTCTCGAGCTATTCGATATGAGACGATCGTAGATTATTGATTAGCGGTTTAGTCACAACGGGATTAAGCGTCGGGACTTGGGTTGAGTCTCGGGGTGGTTTTGATGATTAGAGCGTTACCGGGAGATAAAGGGTAATGGGATGTGAATTATTGGTGTTTATGATTTTCGGGAATAACGGGAATTGGAGAGCGTTAATTATGATTAACGAGTTAGGAGGAAAGTACCAAAAATGCCCTTAGGAGCCTTTAGAAAGTATTAATTGACCTAGGGGTAAAATGGACATTTCACCCCTAGGATAGATATAACACTTGTTGGCTGAAGAAAGTAGTGAAAGCAGAGTATGCAAAAAGGAGTTCTCCTGTACCTTCTTTTCTTCATTTTTCTTTGTGGTTTTTGAGCCAACTTTGAGGATTCTAGCTTGGGAAGCAAGCCTTGGGAGTTTGGGAGTGTGTTGCACTATTGAAGAGCTTCATAAGCCAAGCTTTGGGTAAGTTTCTAACCATGGTTTCTCTAGTTTGCTCTGTTTTGGTTTTACTTTACAGCTGAGATTACTAGGATGAATTCATGGGTTTTGTTGGGAGTTTTGGCTAGGGTTCCCATGCTTGTGATGTTTGGGATGTGTTGGGATGGTTTTTGGGTTTATTTGGCATCAAGAATAGGATTTGGAAGATTTGAGATCAAGTTAGAAACGAAGGGGATGAAGAAGGTCGGTTCAGGGGTGTTTTGGGCTGGAGGTAGCGCTACAGCGCCCACCCTAGGGCACTATAGCGCTCCTCAGGAGGCTTTTTGGCTTTTGGGAGGTTCTGAGTAGAGCGCTGTGGCGCGAGGGGTTGAGCGCTGTAGCGCTACCCTGTTCCTTTCAAACCCCGTTTTGAGTGTTTTTAAGGGTTTTTGACTTGGGGTTTCAATCCTTAAGGCCCGGTATCGAATCTACTCACCGTGTGGGCATGTTTCGAGGTCCCGAGGGTGGTGCTTAGGTTAAGACCCTATTATTATGGATTCTCATTAATGGAGGTTATAATTGGTTGTGATTAGGTAACCGCTATGGAACTAAAAGGTCGATCGTTCTCAGGGGTCGTCTTTATCATACTTCTCGCTCGAACTTGAGGTAATAAAACAGTGTATGAACACAGTTGCACCCTGTACAGGTATATGACATGCACGGTTTGATATTGAGGCATGTTGGTTGATATATGTTAACGTGGATTGCATATTAAATGCTAATGAATGCTGATTACCTGCTTGAGACACTGACTAGTCAGGGACCGACTCTAAAGTCGATGATCACGCATTGAATGGCTCTATGGCATTAATGCGGGACCGGCCCTAAGGTCGAAGAACTTATAAGCACTTGCCTGGTCTACGACCAAATGACTATAGCCAAGGAATATGACCCCGGTGACCGTTTGTCACGTGGCTAGGGGACGTTGTCCATAGTTTCGACCCTAGAATCGTGAGGAAGGTTATGTTGGTGACCAATCACCATGCACCTGTTCTGAACATGCTTATGAAAGAAATCACCTATCAGTTAAGCCCTGGTGACCCTATCGTCACATGGCTAGAAGGAGCGATGCTCATTATTGTGACTTTTGGCTATTGTCACCTATTTTTCGGACTGATAGTCCCGAACGGTTATTATGATCGTTGTTGATATTATATCGTGTTTTATTATGTTTTCTTGCTGGGCCTTGGCTCATGGGTGCTATGTGGTGCAGGTAAAGGAAAGGAAAAGCTTGGCCAGCCTTGAGTGGAGAGCTTGGGCCGATGTGATGTACATACAGGGCCGCTTGACCGCCACGGTCAAGAAGTTCTCAGAGGGACTAGGGGTTTACCCTATTTTTTTTGCCGCTTAGGCCGGCGGGGATTGTAAATTTGGAACTGTAGCGACTCTTTTGTATTACGAACTACTTGTAAACATTTTGAAAGGCTCGTGAGCAGTTTGTTTACTTAATAAAATGCACCCTTTCCTTTTTGCTGGTTTTTCACCTTAACCTGATATTAACACTTAGATCACGTTTTTAACCAAAGGACTCGGGTAGCGGGTCAAATTTCCGGTTCACCGTAACTGTTATGGGGTAACCAGGGCGTTACAGTGCTCCTGCCCTCATATGTTCTTGGCTCCATGTCGCATATTTCACTGTGGCGTCATGCCCGCCAGGGGCGAAGCAGCTCCGTTCTTCGACACTTCAAGGTGCCTGACAAATGAAGGCCATGGAAGGCCAGGATTTCAGATATTTGGCTGGTTGTGGTAACCGTGCTCCAGCAGAGCTCGGCCTCGAACATCTCTCTCCTCGGCTGTGAGGAGGAAGGTTCCCCCATTAAGGAAAACTGGAGTTCCCCTGGATGATATGCAACAGTGACTCTTAGCGCAGGGTCGAGGGGAATTGGCCTAGGTACTGAATTGAGCTCCGGATAGAGGGCCTCCCGAAGAACTCTTCTCTTCTTTTCAATGACCTCGTCTATCTGGCGGCGATAGTGGGCTCGAATGTCTTCCTCCTCGCGTGCAAGCTCGTATTCTCTTATCCGACGTTGGTTCCGGGCGAAGAGCGATTCTGGGCACGGAGATTTTGGCTCATAAGGGATTGCCAGCAATGACCCCCACCGTCTTTCCAGATTCTGTGACATCTAACGAGAAAGAAAATATGGTGAGGGCCATGCATGCAAGAATCACGAGCTCGATGGAATGAGCTCGGAAATTTAGGAACGAGACACTAAATACTAAGATCCTTATTGAAGAGTCAGGGGCGTGTATTCCACCAAAAAGAAAAGGAGCGTGGATAATTTTTTGAAAATCCTGAAATTCAAGGGAAAGAAGAGTGGCGGTTAACCAGGAAAGGCGTCTTTGGGTTTCGTGCATTTATCAAGATCCACTTTTTTATCCGAAAACTTAGTGCACAAGAAACGTTGCCTAAAAAATTCAAAACCCAGAAAATGGGAACCACACTCAAACGTCAAAACTGGGTATAAACCAGAGACGAAAATCCAGAATGAAAGTCTAAAAGGCATGAAAACCTATCGGGTTAAAACTTCCTATCGTGGATGCAAACCAGTATAAACAGATACACAGCAAGAACAGTTTAAATAAAAACTGGCAGAATGAAAAACAAAAATGGCATACTTACACAGTAATGGCGATTGCAGAGAGATTTTCGATTGAAGAAGAGGTTGCAGGAAAGAACTCACTGACTCGAACAGATCAGGATTCCTTTGTTTCTTTGGTCGAGAAAACATGCACAGAATAGGAACTTTGCAAAGAGGTCTCTGGGTTTGTTTTTCTTCTTTTCTTGCTTATGGCGTATGAAGGTAAAAGTGAAGAAGAAGATGAAGAGTGGGGTCTTGTATATATACGTGGGGAAAATGAATTAATCAGGAGCGTCGGATGAAATCCTCACTAGATCGAACGGATGGGGATCAATGACAAGAAGGCGCCGAAAAGTTGTCAGACGGACGATCGTCGGCGTGTTTCCCAGGTACTCAAGTGCCTAAAGTGAGCAATACCCAGCTGACGCGTATCCATTTTTAAGAGTGTATGACGGTACAGTTCTCAAGTAAAGTAGTTCAAAAGTTTCCTTCTCTTAGGATTCGAACAAATACTTTTGAGGGGGCAAGATGTTATACCCAGATTTCGAGCCATGGTAAATGTGACCTCGAAAGTTGGATTCACAAAAAATGGTCTCGTAAGGATTAGAGTATGCTCCAGGGTTGTATATCGAGCCTGCAAAGTACGATATATGACCTCGAATATGGTGACCTCGAAACGATCGTGACATCGGAAGGTAGCTCCGAGAACACCCTCATCTTCAGGGACGACTTCGGATCAGGGGCCGCGAGCTCGATGAACGTACGATCTCGAAAGCCACGTGAACTCGAGAGATATCTTCAGCTCGACAGATGACAGGAAACCTGGGAAGCTAAAGCCTTAGAGATACGCGATAACCATCTTGAATATCTACAAGTATTATAAATATGAGATGTAATCCTCATTCATTAATGTAAATCCCCTGGAATCGTGGGATATTATTTGATCAGTTATGCGTTTCCTGGTCTTCAGGGACGTTTCCTTTTATATCTGATTATAGGCATTTAAAGCCATTTATTTTATTTACACAAAAAGAGTAACTACCCAAAATATGTGGGATAGTATTCTCCAGCCTTCTCTATAAATAGAGAGGCCATGCACCATTGTAAAGGAACCGAAATTCTGATCCTTGAGAGAAAACTCTGAAGAATTCATGATTGAGAATTTTCAGAGATAATCTTGAGATTAATAACAGAGACTCGTGGACTAGGCAGATTTAACTGCTGAACCACGTAAAAATCGTGTGTTTGATTTTTTTTATTGTATTTGGCCATTATCAATTCTTGTTTATGTGCTCTTCTTTCACTGTATGACGAAAAACGGCGTCAACAACCATGTATATTGTAGTTATTTAGAGCATCCTGCAAATTTTCAGAAAATTCCGAATAATTTACAGTGTCGAAAACATATTATTGCACGCGTGACTAATTTTTTTATGCACGTAGAAAATAGCATGTTTGAACTCAGTTTTCGACACTGTAAATTATTCAGAATTTTATGAAAATTTGCAGGATGCTCTAAATAACTACAATATACACAGTCATAAAAAAAATCACGCCGAAAACTGTTCAAAGGTTGAGAACACAAAAAGAGCCCTACGATAGACTCTTTTTGAAGGTCTTACCAAAGAAATTTCCTACTATCTTTATCAATTAGCATTAAATACTAGATTTTTATCTTATTATTTTATTATTATCTTTAACTATCAATAATAAAATATATATAAAAAATTATTACTTTTTGTAGATATTTTCAATAAATATCAAATAAACATCAATTAAATATTTATTTTTGTATCAACTTTTACAATTGTGCATTTGACCATAGTGCTAACAATTATGCCAACTATATCTTTTATTGATTTTTTATGTCAAATTTAAGACAATATTTACCTCTCTTATTGTAGATAATCTCATGTAAGACATAAAACTAGCCCTTTACAACCACAAATGAATTATCCCTTTACAACCACAAATGGAAATCACTCTATTAATAGTAGTATTACTATCACTATTACCTACCATGTAGTATTAGTATTAGTAATATTATCAACCCCAGATAGTCCCATAGATTTTAAGGCCCATGAAGTTTGCTTACCTCATCGTAGATAATAACTAGTGGAAATTACATTTCATATATGATTTTTAATAGAGTGTGCCAAAATATGATTTTTTTTCAAAAAATTAAATAAATTAATCTATGGTTTTTTTAAGAATTTTCATTTTTATAGGTTTATTTTCCCATATTTTTGTCTAAAAATAGGTTTATGCCATAATTTTACTCTTAATCAAGTTTTATTAATTTGGAAGGGGATGTTTGTAATTTGATTATTATTTATTTAGCTTATTTGTTTTTTTATATCACTAATTTTTATTTGGTTGTTTTGCAATTTTTTTTTTTAGAATATGAATTGTGTTTAAAATTATTTTTTATTTATTATAAACATTTTCCTTTTTTTTTTAGATTGTACGTTTCTTTTTTTAAAAATATGGGTAAGGTAACCAGTTACTTGATTGATTTTTGACAATTATGTAAAAAAAAAATCCTAGAGCTAGGTTAAATAACGTGTACCAGGAGGGGTAACCAATTATCCTGAAATGAGTAACTTTCTGCCATAAAAGGGGTAACCAGTTACCATAAGAGAGGTGATGAGTTACTCATATTAAATATGAAAATAAACATCAAATTTGAAGGAAAAATATGAAGAGCACTTTATTAAAAAAATGAAGAAGAAGTAACTATGATTTTGGTAACATAGGTAACCAGTTACCATAAAAAACTTAGAAATATACACACACATCAGAATGTAAAGATAACTAGTTACCCTAAAAAATGTACTCACAAATAACTTGAATGTAACCAGTTACCACCAGAAATATACACACAAAGAATGAGAAGTTAACCAATTATAACAAATCTGAAGATAGAAGAAAAAAAAATTAGATCCACCCCCTTTCTCTTTTCTCCCATCTTCTTCATATAATTTTTTTTTTCTAGATTTGAATGTTCTCATCAGGGTAACTGGTTACCCATTCACGTTTTCATATTTTTATTAGTTTTATTTCCAAATTTTGGTGTTCCTATAAGGGTTACGGTAAAAAGAAAATGCTGAAAAAATTGATTTGAATTTTTTTACATGTAGTGGAAAAAACTATAAAAAATTACAACATTAAAAGATAATAAATAAAAAAAATAGTAAAATAATTATGTAATATTAAAATATGTGTGAAAAAAAGGAAAAAAATAGAACGAGAAAAGAATAAGTACAAAAAAAGAAGAAAAAAAACTTAGGAAAGAAAACTTAAAACATATGGAAAAAAAACAAAAAAAAACAAAAGAAATGATGAAGGAAATAAAAAACAGATGGATGAATAAAAATGAAAAGAAGAAGAAGAAAAATAATGGAAAATGGAAAAAAAATATAAATGAAAAAATTGGTAGAAAAAAAAGGAAAAAAAAACTCAAATGTGTGAAAAAAGAAAAAAAAAAATTGAAGAAGAAAATAATAAATACAAAAATGAAGAAAAAATAGAAGGAAAAAAAAGAAATAAAATTGAAAAAATATGAACAAAAAAACAAAACAATACAAATGAAAATTAATAAAAATGAGAAGAAGAAGAATGGAAAAATGGAAATAAAAAAAAAAGGATGAAGGAAAAAATTTATAGAAAAAAAAAAAGAAAAAATAAGTATGGAAAAAAAAAGGGAAAAATGACTGAAAAAATAATTAAAAATGAAGGAAAAAATAAAAAATAAAAAAATATTAAAAAAAAATAAAAAAACATAACTATGATAAAAAAAATGTGGCATTTTGATATTTTAGTTAGCTACTAATTATATTTTTCATACATTAAATTTTTCTTTAATAAATTTTCCAATACAAATTAAAAAAGTATAATTCTCATATTTTTGCATATTAATAATATAAAAGCCATATTTTTTAAAAATTCTATAATAACTAATCATATTGGGCCTTCCTAAATCAATGTAACAAATTAATATAAATATACATTTATATATATATATATATATTTGGTATTATTGGTCCCTCAAACTCTTTCTATTACGAACATATTTATGCTAGAGAGATATATAGACTAACTTTAATGCTCCACTCGAAATTACTAGGGCTGATTGGTATGCAGAATATCAAATATAATCTTTATTTGCTAAATTTAATTTTAATGGCTAGGGGTTTGCGTTTCTAAATAAATCTTAATTTTTAGTTTGATTTTAAAGTAATTTTAACATTTTTAAACACTTGAGTTCCGCATTGTTTTAATCTAAACATCCACTAACTATAATCCCACAAGTTCAAACTTCGTACTAAACACCCCCTAAAGTCTAAGGCCCCAATAAAAATGGGAGGCATGAGAATAGAATTGGGAAAAAATTTAAAATATAATAAAAAATAAATTAATAATTTTTTATTTTATTTTTATCATGTATTAAAATAGTATTTCATACTTTTTTTTTTTGACAAAAATTTATTTTTCATTCTATTTTTTAATGAAATATTCATTTCACCAAAATAGTAAAAAAAAACAAAAATATTCCAACCAAACAGGTGTAAGGGAATAACTTTCAATTATCTTCTGAGAACTTCATAGAATTATCTAAAATTTCAAATTCATTTTTTTGGGGGGTTTAGAGAATAAAGAATACTTAAATCACTTTTGTGTTAGAAAATGTGATGTAAATTCTACAAATGAATTGAGTACTTTGTATTTTTCTGAGTGAGTTTTTATAGTGAATAAAATAGTTAGTAGTACTATAGTTTATTTTTCGTTTTAAGTGAGTACTGTGTTTCTAATTGATACTTTTATTTAGAAATTTTATATTATGCGAATTTCTTAAGGCCTAAATCCATACTTCTAATTGGTTTCGGCAATCTCACCGTTCTTCCTACAAATTTTGGTATAAATTTTTTGAAATTTTTAGGCAATCAGACCTCTCGTTTCCTTACAAAATAAAAATAAAAATATATATAAACCTCCTTTTGATTATAAATATTGTCTCTTAATTATATAAATAGTAGACATATAAGGTATGTTTTAGGTAGGAGATTGTAAATTTTGTGGCAATTTTAGCACATAAAATGAATTAATGATATATTTAGTCCAATATATGTAATTATGCTCCAATATACAAGATACAAATTAACATAAAAACAAAAGTCAGTAATTCATTTAATATTTACTGAGAACATACAAAATTTAATTTTTTTATTATATTTTATTTTCTAAATTATGTATTTCAAAAAATTTATCATTTAAAAGAAAATAAAAAATAATATATGGTTGATATTTAATTGTCAAATATTCAATTATAATAATTAGTGACAATATAGTAAATAAAAAAGTAACATTTATTGTTTTGTCAAATTTAACTCATATTATATTTTGTGTCAAATTCATCTTAACTTTTAGCATGTGTTAAATGTGTCAAATTTGAAACATTTTTTGAAATATTATTGGACTCATACTTTTTGTAAGATTTGTTAAAGGGTTTATGTCTTTTTAGATTATGTGTTTTGCTTCATTATCTGTTTGGAACCTGCGTTTTGATAAATTATTTTTTGAATCTTATATTTTATAAAATAGTTCAAATAGACGCCTAAATCTGATTTTGATCAAATTTTTTTGAATTAAAATCACAAATAATTCATCAAACTAACAACTCAGAACAAAAATACAGTTATTCTGCCTAAAAATTGTGTTGTTATATTTAATTTTTTGTTAATCAAAATCAGGTTTAGGGGCCTATTTGAACTATTTTTTAAAACACAAAGTCTAAAAAATAATTTGTCAAAACATAAAATCTAAACAAATAATAAGACAAAACGCATAGTCTAAATATAATATTGCACCAACTTTTTAACACTTTTGTATATTAAAAATAAATAAAATGCTAAAGAACCTACTTTTATTACAAATAGTATAATCGTATGTCAACAACCCTCTGAAATGACATTAATAGCAATTAATTATAACATTTATTGTATTAATGGTAAATTTAAACCGGATAAGTCAAATCACAACAATAAGAAATTATTAAATTTGTAACCAAAAAAAAAGTGACCGTTTAGAAATATTTCTTAATATTTAGATAGCAATTTTTTATAATATTTATAAGTAGATTAAAAATGAAATGTATAACAGTGTATATATTAATTTTATATTTATACTCCAGGACAAATTATTTTTCTTTTCATTATCATATTCTGATGGGATAATTATGAGCATTTAAGACTTTGCACGTCAAGCCACTACTATGTTTGGTAGAGAGTATAGAAGTGCGGATGGAGAGGAGTTGAGGGAAAGAGATGAAGAGAGAGGTAAAATCTATTATTTGGCGAGAGGGAGACAGGAAAGGGAGAGGATCTCCTTCCAAACTAGTGACCACATGAGGTGGGAATTGGCGGGACTGCTCCCTTTGTTTTTGTCTCCATTTTCACCCTCTCTTTGCTTATTCATTGTTAGAGACGACGTGGAAAATTTATACGAAAAACTCATTTATTTAAGAATTTAATTTTATATTAAATTTTTTAAATAAAAATAATAAATTATATGTAAATTAAAATGTTGTACAATATTTATGATTTAAAATATTAAGTAATACTAAAATTAAAATTTAAAATATTAAAAAAATTACTACTATACTACAATAAAGATATAAAATACATATAAAATATTACCAAAATATATAATAATTTAAACTTGGTCCCGTCAGGACGAGAAGTGTTATCCCGCCCCGTTTAACATTCGAAGATTGAAAATTATCCTCGTTCCTGCCTTCTTCCCTATTTAGATGAGGATTTCCTGCCCCATTAGGAGCATGTCCTCGTAGGGTCTCGTACCCATAGGAAAAATGTGCATCCCTACTCCAAACAATTAAAATTCAAGTATTCCCTATTTTTAAGAATCAAGAAAAAGACAAACAAAATATATAAAATATCATTATTATTTTTAAAAAAATTAACAAATATTTATATTATAAATAATAATATGATAATTTGAATAATTAATCTCCTCTCAATCTTTCCAATTTCATTCCCAATACCAAATAACATAAATAAAAGTTACTATCTTCTTCGTCAATTTTAATCTCCATCAATTCTAAACAATTCATCGTACTCTCCCCTTCTTACAAAACATAGCAATATCAGGCTTTTATTAGGTACATTAAGAGGTGCAATTTTTTCTGCATAGTGGTAGGTAATATTCATAATGAAGACTTGAATGATTATAATTGAAGGCTGTTTATGAAAACGCCTAATAATGATGTTTTTAGACTTCATTTTCAAGTCTTTCTAATAGTAGCATACATAAGTGCACACGGTTGTAGAGCTACTTGGGGTCCATTCAAGGAGTGGGGAAAAGCTACCTAAGACCTATATAATACAAATTCTTTATATATTTATATATACACTAGTAACATCCACTACCTTTCCTTAGTTTTATTTATAGAATTTATTAATTATTTTTATTAAATTTATATCAATGTCATATAAATTTCAAATAAATATTATATTTTAATTAAATAATTTATTTATTTTTGTTAAGTTTATGTTTATTTTAGTTTTTAAATTTGAAAGTGACAACAAGAGATTATATATTATATGTTTAATGTAATATTAAATATTATTAGTAAATTTTAAATTTAAGTTTTTTGCTAGTTTTTTTATAAAAAAATAATTTGTTGCTAATTGACAGTAAATTATATTATATGTTTAATATGATATTATTCTAATAAGTGAGTTTAAGTTTAATTAAATTTTATTTAAGTTATAAAATGCATAATTTTATTATTTCTAAATAATCATCATTGTAAAATATCTAAAAATATCCTATTTTAATTTGTTTAATTATTTATTATTTCTAAATAATTATCATGGTAAAATATCTAAAATATATCTTATTTTAATTTGTTTAATTATTTATTATTTTTAAATAATTATCGTTGTAAAGTATCTCAAAAATATCTTATTTTTTAATTATTTATTTTATTTTATTTAAATTTAAATGATGTTACAAACTACCATTATATATAAGAATATTATGTTAAATATACGAATATTCCGTTAAAATTAACATTAAAAATTAAAAAACTGTTAAAAGCAAGAATTTTCGCTATCTACACACTTTTTATATAGAAAAAATATTTATTTATATAAGTGCAAATTAAATGCACTCAGTCAATATGAAAAAATATTTTTTTTTAAAAAAACCAATCCTTATCATACACAACCAATAATCTATTTCCTTCTTTTTTTTTTTTTCAAATACCAAAATACTTACTTGATAAAATGGAAAAGTGAAATATTAAACAACTTACAAAAAAATTAATCAAAATCATCTTTATGAGCTTTATGAGTACTTAGTAATACTTTAAAAAACTAATTCTTAATCTTTTGATTTTTTTATTGGTTTAATAAAAAAATTCGATTTATTTTCTTATTTTTTATTTACTTATTTTGTAAATTCTTAATAAAAGGAAAGTTATATTTACGCCCCATAAGTAAATACATACATTATTACATATTTATTCCTTAAGTAAAATGATTAAAAATGAGAAAAAAACAAGGAAAAAGAAAAAGTAAAGTAAAGTAAAATGATTAAAATCTAGTATTTCAAATTTTTAACTATTTAGGGTTGGTTTATACACTCTATTTTTAATAGAAATAAAATAAGATTTATTTTTTCTTCATTTAATTTGTTTTTTTTCTAATCTCTAAAAATTATAGGATTTTTTTTTCATAAATATACTTTTTTGGTATTTTTTGTACTTTTTTTACGGTCTCTGATTATTTTTTCTTCAAAAATACTACTTTAAGTTTTAAAAAATATTGATCAAAATGACTAAGTTTCATGACTTGAACAGTCTCTCGCCCTCGTACTCGTATTAGAAGATCATCTCACCTTGTGGTCGACATTCCATTCCCCTTAGTCGTGGGTGCTCATTCTATTTTGATTTGAATGGCCCGTATCAACTGAGGTACATATGGCCAGCCCTTCGGGTGTCTCAGTGATACAAACAAAGAAAAGACGAATTCCAATCACATCCCCTATCACTTAAAGCCAATCCTTACAAAAGGAGGAAATATAATCGAATAATCTACCTTAGTTTTTCCTTTTCGTTGATCCCCCCCCGACAATCAAGCTGCACTTTCTTCTAACAAATGGCTGAGAATCAGCAAGCAACCTTGGCTTCTTGGCAGGCTCTTTAAGACCTTCCTTTCCGGCCGCGGTACGACACCTAAACTCGAAGCTACTATTAGATCCGATTGGATCTCAAAGTTTTTTATTTACAAAAATACGATGTCAAAAAAGGAACTAAAAAATAACTATTGGACAATAACTAGACATCAACCCACTACATACTAACACATTAAAAAACATCTAAAAGACAACAATTTGACAACAACTAGAAGTCAACTCATTGCAATCTAACACATTTTAAAAAAAAAATCAAAATATATCTGAAAACAACTAAACACCAATTAGACATCAACACAACAACATAACAATTATACATAAACATAAACACCACAAAGACAACTAAAAAACAACATTAAAGATTGTTGAGATCTGCGGTATAAGACAATATTCGGGGGAGTCACTGTATGAGTATTGGGAGAGGTTCAAGTGGTTGTGTGCTAGTTTCCCTCATCATCACATAAGTGAACAACTCCCAATCCAATACTTTTATGAAGCATTACAATAACTAGATAGAAGTATGATTGATGCAGCCAGTGGGGGTGCAATAGTTGATAAGACTCGTGCTGCAGCCAGGAGCTTGATTTCTAATATGGCTGCCAACTCACAACAGTTTGGCATTCACCAAGATCATAATCCACCACCAACATCAGTTAATGAGGTGAGCAATTTAAATGAGAACCAGCTTGGTCATCAATTGGCTCAATTAACTGCACTGGTACAACAACTTGCTTTAGTCCAACAAGTGCGGCCATGTGGAATATATCAGGTTGTGGGGCACCCTATTGATACTTTCCCTACTCTATTTGAGGGAGAGTCTAGGGGTGTTAATGCTGTAAGTAATTTCCTAGGTCAATTACGTCAGATGCACTATGAACTTTTTTTACAAACTTATAATTCTGGCTGGCGTGATCATCCAAATCTTCGTTATGGGAATCACCAACAAGCTGTTCCACAGTCTACACCTGTGAGATCACCTAGTTTTTCTCTTCAACAGCGATCTTAACATAATTATGCACATAGAACTATGCAAGCACCACAAGCTGCTCAACCACCGAGTACAAAACCCTCTACTGAATATTTAATCAATGCAATTGTTACAACCATACTTCAATTTCAGCAAACTACCCGTGCATCCATCAAAAGTTTGGAGAATCAGGTGGGACAAATAGCAGCATCATATAACAAGTTGGAAGGTCATCTTTCTAATAAATTGCCTTCACAACCTGAGAAGAATCCCAAGGGGAATGTAAGTGCGATAACACTGCAAAGTGGTATACAATATGAGCCATCCACACAACCTTCATTGCCAGCTTCAGTGCAAAAGCAAGTAGTAGAAAACTCCATCCATGATGAACCATCAATGTGGAAAAATTCACATAAACCAACTATGCCAATATATGACCCTCGTCTCCCTTTTCCAAGCAGATTGAAATTTTTTAAGAGAGAGGAGTTGAGAAGGAAATTCTTGAGACTTTTCGCAAAGTTGAGGTAAACATTCAATTACTTGATGTTATTAAACAACTGTCATGTTATGCTAAATTTTTGAAGGAGTTGTGCACGAATAAGAAGAAATTGTAGGGTGATGAAAAGATAAGTGTGCGGGAGAACGTCTTTGTTGTTCTCCAAAAGAAGCTGCCACCAAAATGCAAGGATCATGGAGCCTTTACAATTCCTTGTATGATTGGGAATAAAATGATTGAGCAGTGTACAATAGATTTGGGAGCATCGATTAATGTCATGTCATATTCACCATATGCTTCTTTAAATCTTGGGCCACTAAAGGTGACTGAAGTTATGTTCAGCTGGTCGATCACACTAATGCTTATCTTTTAGGGGTAGTTGAAGATATGCAGGTAATGGTTGATGGACTTGTCTTTCCAGCAGATTTATATACATCAATACTCAATCTGACACCAGTTTTATATGGGAGGTCATTCTTAATGACAACAAATACAAAGTTGGATGTTAGACCAGGAACGCTGACAATGGAATTTGATGGTGAAGTTATCAAATTCATTGTGTTTGATTCTCCTGGTAAGATCAAAGGGAATGAGACTTCCTTGGAATACCCAACGTAAAGATCTTGAGAGCATCATTTAGTTGAGCTAACGACGTTAAACAAAGCGTACTTGAAGGAATTTTCTTTTCCTAATCTTTCATTTTATTTTCATTGAGGATAATGTAGTGTTTAAGTGTGGGGAAAGGGAAAAATTTCATTTTGTATGTTGTTGGGTTAATTTTTTCTGTTTTTGTTTTTTTAGTCTGTTTTTTTTATTTGTTTGCGTGTTTTCTTGTGTTGGTCTTGTTGAATGTAGTGGTCGATGATGAGAACTATGGATCGTACTGAATGTGATGCTATATAATGATGGATTCTGTATGATTTGTGTGCTTAACCCATGTGTGATTGCTACTTAAGCTTGAGCTTGTATTTTATAATTTATGTACACAATTGATTTTACTTCTTATTTATATTAGAAATAATTTTTGCATGTAGGAAATTTAAAGTCCCTAACACTCTAGAAATCATTGATTAATTATAGGATTATGCTTAAATTTGCTGCTGGTTTGTAAGAGTTGCATGTTGGTTGAGTTTGATATGTTTTAAGTGTTTTAGTTGAGCTTTGGAGTAGGATTCAATGGGGTTTTGGTGCTGTTATTGAGCTGAAATGATTGTGTTAATTATCTGGGCTTGTTAGGTAAGTTTTAAGTGTGTTAGCTTGAGGAAAAATGCAAGAAAAGTGATGGAAATTCTGGGTTCGGTGGTGAGGGCTGCGGCCCGTGCGCGTGCGGCCATGGGAGGTCGAGAGAATTCATGCGCGCCGCGGTGCTTGGTGGGTGCACCGCGGCCCGTGTGGGTGTCAGTGAGATGTTAGCTTCTGTTCTGACGCTAGCCACGGCGCTTGAGGGTAGAGCCGCGGCCCTTAGTGGCAGCTTGTGTTTTTAAGGGTGTTTAGGCTTGGGAACTCAATGGTTAAGGCTCGAGATGGATTTTATCACCCGGATTGATAGAATTCAAGGTCCCGAAGGGTAGAGTTATGGCTCAAAGTTATTTAATGGATTAGAACTTGATGGATGGATACGGTTATTGTGTTGTGACTAGGGTTTCGGCGAGGCTCGAGCTAGAGGACTGTGCTCGGGACATCGGTGCTCGGAGAGCTCGGGACTAAGGTAAGAAAACCCTTGTTCTCATAGAGCTTGTATGGAGGGCTGAGCCCAATGTGCTTGAATAGAACTGGTATGTAGGGCGAAGCCCAATATGTTTGAATTGCAGGGCGTGACCCTTAATATAATGTTTGATTGATTAAATAAGTGTTACAATAGATGACTATTTAATCTAGTGGGGGAATGCTATATTATTTTATAATATAATGTAATATTATATTATTTTATAATATAATGTAATATTATATTATTTTATAATATAATGTAATATTATATTATTTTATAATATAATATTTTAGATTAAATAAATGTGACATAGAGTGTCACATATTGTAACATATAATAGAGAGTTACATTATTTGGATATATGTGAAATATCCAAACATGTAACATATTTGGTGTTACAAATTCATCACAAATTTGTAACTCCTAAATATCACCCATTATTGTGTAGATTTGTTGTTACACAATATTGAGATGAATTTCTTAAAGCCATATGAGAAATGGCTGATAGAGATGTGATTTTAACTCCCATATTGTGTATGGAAGTTACAAAATCAAGTGGGAATAAATTGGAACATTTTGGAAAAAACTTAAAAAATTAGTTGCTGAAACTGACCAAGGGCCGCGGCGCTTGAAACAAGCGCCGCGGCGCTAGTGGCTGACAGATTCATAGTAAGTCGGTTTTTATCCAATTTTGAACGTTTCCAACAGCCAAGTAACTCCCAAATCTCTATTTTAATTCCATAAAACACCCAATTTATCATTGGTAACAGCCATGGGGGTTGGTGGAATTTGAAATTCAAAGGGTGTCTCTAAACTCTATAAATATGAGCCTAATGCTCACTTGTAAGACACACCATTTTTCATCCACAAAGCACTTGGCTGAAAAATACACCAAAAGGCTTGATAATTCCAGAGAGCGATTTCCTAGAGAGATCCCTTAGTGCTTAGAGAATAGGGGGAAATAAGCTTTTGGACAAAGGTCTTGAACCTTGTTCAAGTTGGTGATCCCCACTACTCTACACTTTGGTTGTGTGAGAGTTTGTTTGTGTTTTTCATTCTTGTGTTCTTCTTATTTACTTGTATTGTTATAGTATTGAGTTTGTAATCTTCTTCTTCTACATCTTTTTATTTACTTGTATTTTGAGCAATTGAGTTGTAATACTTATTTAATCAATATTATCTTGTCCATTGTATTTTTGCATAGAGTTGTATTTGGTTTTTCCATAATTCCATTGAGCAATAATATATATTCTCTAACACATCAGATCGAGTTTCTCGCCATGGGGTGCTCCAGTGTTCGTTAAGAAGAAGGACGAGTCCCTTAGGATGTGTATTCACTACATGGAGCTAAGCAAGTTAATCATAAAGAACAAGTATCCACTATCTAGGATCGACGATTTATTTGATCAGCTATAGGGAAGAACGGTGTTTTCCAAGATACATCTCCGATCAGGTTACCATCAGTTACGGAGTAAAGAAGAGGACATACTAAAGACTGCTTTGCGAACGAGGTGTGGACCTTATGAATTCTTGGTTATGTCCTTTGGATTAATCAATGCCCCAATTGCTTTCGTGGATGTGGTGAACAGGGTTTTAAGGATTATCTGGACAAGTTTGTGATTGTATTCATCGACGACATCCTAGTGTACTCTCAGTCAGAGACAGAGCACGAGCAGCATCTACGATTGGTTCTACAGCGGTTGAGAGAGCATGAGTTATACGCTAAGTTCAGTAAGTGTAAGTTCTGGTTGCCACAAGTTACATTTCTGAGCCATATTGTCAGTAAGGAGGGGATTTTGGTTGACCCAGGTAAGATTGAGGCGGTCAGAGATTGGCTTAGACCGAGAAATGTTCCTGAAGTGAGAAGCTTTCTGGGTTTAGCAGGGTATTATCAGCGGTTTGTTGAGGGATTCTCAAGAATAGCTATGCCGTTGACAGAACTAACAAAGAAGAAGACAAGGTATGTCTGGACGGACATATGTAAGGTCAGTTTTGAGGAGTTGTAGCAGCGATTGATCACTGCGCCAGTGTTAAGCTTACCGACAGAGAATAAAAGTTTTTGGTTTACTGTATTGCATCCAGACTGGGTTTGGGGTGCGTGTTGATGCAAGTTGGTAAGAAAATAGCCTATGCATCGAGACAGTTGAAGGAATACGAGCAGAAATATCCTACGCATGACCTGGAGTTGGCAGCGGTGGTGTTTGCACTTAAGATTTGGGGGCATTATCTTTAAGGTGGGAAGTGCAAGGTATACACCGACCATAAGAGCCTAAAGTATTTCTTTACTCAGAAGGACCTGATTATGCGCCAGAGGCGATGGCTGGAGTTGGTTGGGGATTATGATTGAGATATCCTATACCATCCTGGAAAGGCTAATGTAGTGGCTGCTGCATTGAGTCGGAGAGGCCCAGGACAGTTATTTTGTTTGAGGAAGATATCTAATAAGTTAGCTGAGGAGATGACCAGAGCAGGTATAGAGTTGGAGGTTGGTCGGTTGGCCAACATCACCCTTTGGTCTACACTCCTTGAGAGGATCAAGGAAGCGCAGGGTAAAGATTCCTAGTTGATAGGTCACAGAGATAATGTCTTAGTCGGAACGACTAAGGACTTCTTCCATTTCAGGGATGGGGTTACTGAGGTACAAGGGTCGGATCTGTGTTCCGATGGATTCTGATATCCAGTGAGAGATCCTAGGTGAATCGCATACCACTCCCTATTCTTTGCACCTGGGTACGACGAGGATGTACCAGGATTTGAGAGCTCTGTATTGGTGGTCAGGTATGAAGAGGGATGTGGTGGATTATGTAGCCAAGTGCCCAACTTGTCAGCGGGTTAAGGCTGAGCATCAGGGGCCAGCAGGGTTGCTGCAGCCTTTGGGGATTCCAGAGTGGAAGTGGGAAGATAACGTTATGGACTTTGTGGTTGGTTTGCCGAGGACTGTGGGACTGTATGACTCGGTGGTGATTATGGATAGGTATATCAAGTCCGCCCACTTTTTGTAACGCCCCAAATTTCCTAATAAGGTTTAGGACCTTGATTAGGAGGCCGGGAGGGCCATAATTGATTTAATATGTTATAAAATGAATATATGCATGTTAATGTGAACTATATTATTATATGATGATAAATGCATGCGTATGGGAGTATTTAAAATGATAAGGGCATTTTGGTAATTTGGCCTATTGGGTGCGTATTGTAATATGTGAATGAGATTTCATTATTTTGGAGATATATTCGAGCTATGTGGCATGAGACGATCTTAGATTATGAGTTAGCGGTTTTGTCATAACGGGGTCAATTTTGGGGTAATAGAAATGTTTATTTGGTGATAGATTGGGAATATTTGAGATCAGGGTGAAATTCTGGAAGTTTCGACTATAGTGTCCCCGGGGGTGTTTTCGGGACCCCGAGCACTGGGTTTTATTTAAGGTTACTTAAGCTTGAAGTAGCTTGTCAGATAAGAACGTACATTAGAAACTTCTCGTTCTCTCTCAAAACAGACCGTTTTACCGTTTGAGCCTTTTTGAGGAAATCTTGAGTTCTAGGAGTCAGAATTAAGCGAGGGTCGAGGCATAGCGATCCTAGGAAAGATTAAAAGCTTCTTAACCGAAGGATTTGACGGGAAACAACCCAATCGAAGGTAATCTAAGTTTGAAGTTTTAAGTTTTTAAAGTTTTAAAGCTTAGAATTGGACTTTGTTAATTGTTGAGTTTTTGGTCGGTTTGAGCTTTGGGTTTTGAGGGTTTTGGAGTATTGGGAAGCTTGGGAACTTTGATTTGATGATTGGGGAATGTTTGGGTATGTTTTTGGAAGATTTGGAGTGCTTGAAACGCGTTTGGGAATGGCCCAGGGTTGGGGGCCACGGCCCTGTTCTTGTGCGCCGTGGCCCTAGTTCGATGAAGCAGGTGTCAGGAATTTGTGCTTGCTGGGCGCCGCGGCCCTTGATGGAGGGCGCCGCGGCCCTTGCCTCAAAGAACCCTGGGGGCCGCGGCCCAAGGTGCTAGGGCCGCAGCCCTTGCCCTGTTTTCGCCCCGTTTGCTCGTTTTGACCCCGGGAACTTAGTTATGGGCCTCGGGAGTGTCCCTACTACTTGGATTAGTTTGGATTGATCTCTTGGGGGCTAGATATTGGTGTGGAACCTTTGATTATCATGTTATTAATGGTATTCCATATATGGTTATGATTAGGTGACCGCTAAGGACTTAAAGGTTGATCGTTCTCAAGGATCGTTCTTATATTGGTACTAGCTCGAATCTGAGGTAAGAAAACTGAACCCTGTGTATATGTGACATGCATGGTTATTATGGATGCATGTTGGTTGATTATTGAGCATGACGTGCATGGCTATTATGATGCATGTTGATTGGCTACTGAATATGACATGCATGGCTATGATTGATGCATGTTGGGTGATTAAATGTAAACATTGTTAGCATAATGAATGCTTGGCAAATCTTGTCCATTTGCATATGATTATTATTGAGGCGTGCTGGATGATTAAGTGTGATGCATGAAATGCACGAGAAACATGTGATAGGGCATGCCATGAACGATGAATATGAGATTGGTCAGAGCTTGAGTCTCTGAGTTTGTGCATGATCATGACTGTGCTAAAAACTGTTTAGTAAGCATGCTGAATGCCCTATTCTTGGATAACTGGCATATGATACATATTGATAGCATTGCTTACTTGTGTATGGACTGAATACAGAATCGACAAAAGTGTTAGTATCAGCTGTGAGGCTGTGACTTATTTGTCAGGCTCGGCAGTGTTACTGGACACAGGTCAGGAAGCGCTGACTTACTTGTCAGAACGGCCTTAGCGTGAATGACGCAAGCCAACAGAGATTAGATCTAATCGATTACTAGCATTGAATGACTCAAGGAGCATTAATGCCTGACCGACCCTGAGGGTCGATGAATAAACAGAGCTTGAAGGCCAGTGGATTACCTATCAGCCACTCTCTTGCTAGAAAACAGAGCTTGAAGGCCAGTGGCTTACCTATCAGCCACTCTCTTGCTAGAAACTAGAGCTTGGAGGCTAGTGGCTTACTTAACAGCCACTCTCCCGCTAAAAGACAGAGCTTGGAGGCTGGTGGCTTACTTAACAGCCACTCTCCCGCTAAAAGACAGAGCTTGGAGGCTGGTGGCTTACTTAACAGCCACTCTCCCGCTACAAAACAGAGCTTGGAGGCTGGTGGCTTACTTAACAGCCACTCTCCCGCTAGAATCATGTGACGTGCACCCATTGGTTTGAAAGATTTATATTCAGTGTGATTATAATGATAATCATTTGATAATGTTTATGAAAAGTATTATGTTTTCTTGCTGGGCTTCGGCTCACGGGTGCTATGTGGTGCAGGTAAAGGCAAGAGAAAGCTGAACCACCCTTGAGTTGGAGAGCTTAGGTGATGACGTGTACATATGCGGCTACTCGACCGCCACGGTCGAGGTTTAAAGTGGAACTAGGGTTGAACCCTGTTTTGCCGCTTAGAACAGCCTGTTGTAAATATTTTCTATAATAAACTCTGAATTGTGTTTTCGGGATCCCAATGTATATGTTAAACGTTCTAGTGAAACGTTATATCTTAACCAAAATGTTTAATCCCTAAACCGCTAATCATACTTAGATCACGATTTTGGCCAAATGACTCGATTAGCGAGTTTAGCACTATTTACAAGGCACACCGTAACGGTCCCAGGAGTTGGGGCGTTACACTTTTTGCCTGTTAAGACAACTTATACTGTGGAGCAGTACGCTGAGTTGTATGTGAAGGAGATGGTTTGACTTCTTGGGGCTCCGAGATCGATGGTATCCAACAGAGTCCCCACCTTCACTTCTGAGTTTTGGGAGGGTTTGTAGAAGGCTATGGGAACGCAGTTACAGTTTAGTACCCCTTATCAACCTCAGGCGGATGGACAGTCTGAGAGGACGAATCAGATATTGGAGGACATGTTGCGAGCCTGTGTGCTAGATTTTGGGGGATCGTGGAATAAGTATCTCCCTTTGATCGAGTTCTCGTACAACAGTGGTTATCAGACGACCATCGGAGTGGCCTCGTACGAGATGCTTTATGGAAGAAATTGTAGATCACCTCTTCATTGGGATGAGACAGGTGAGAGGAGATATCTGGGTCCAGAGATGGTTCAGAGGACCAATGAGGCGATTGAGAAGCTTAGAGCGCATATGTTCGCCTCTCAGAGTTTACAGAAAAGTTATTTGGACCTGAAACGTAGGGGTGTGGAATTTAGGGTTGGTGATTATGTGTTCCTTAGGGTTTCACCCACCAGGGGTGTGAAACGGTTTGGTATTCGGGGCAAGTTGAGCCCTAGGTTTGTTGGCCCTTCGAGATTCTGGAACGAGTTGGAGAGGTGGCTTATAGATTAGTGATGCCTCCAGCTTTATTAGGGATTCATGATGTGCATGCTTTAAGTTTTGAGAATCTAGAACTTGACCAGGATTTGTCCTATGAGGAGAAGCCGGTTCAGATTCTTGACCGGAAAGATAAAGTCTTGCAGAGCAAGACCATCGCCTTAGTGAAAGTATTGTGGAGAAACGACAAGGTTGAGGAGGCGACATGGGAATCTGAGTCAGAGATGAGGGAGTGGTATCCCGAGTTGCTCAAGTAATTTCGAAGACGAAATTTCCGTAAGGAGGGGATAGTTGTAACGACCCGAATTTGCTAATCGGGCTTGGGGCCTTGATTAGTGTTCCTGGAGGGCAATAAATGATTTAATATGCTTATATGTGGATTTATGTGAATATATGATTATGATGCATGTTTAGTTGAGTTAAATGTGCATGTGGACCCTGTCTGGATATTAGGGGTATAAATGTGATAAATGTTTTATATATGAGATATGTTTGTGCAGCACGGTCTGAGACAGTCCTGGTGAGCGGATAGTCAGAAAGTCACAGCAGGGTTGAGATTCGGACTAGGGGCGAGTCGAGGGGTAATTTGGGAACTAGGTGTGTTATGGGGTTATTGGGATATGAAAATAAATATTTGGAGATATATTTGAGGATAGAATGTCTAGGCGGGAATATTGGGGAAATTTACCATTTTGCCCTCGGGGACGTTTTGGTACCCCGAGCCTTGAGGTAACCACATAGACTTAAGCTAAATAAAACAAAAAGGGAGAATTAATTAGAAACTTTGGGGAACCGACTTATACTTCTGTTTTCAGCTAAGGTTATCTCCTCACCATTCTTATCTCTCTCTTTCACTCTCTAAGAAACAACTCAAGGGAATTTGGTGTAAGCTAGCTTAAGCAAGGATTTGGGCTGAGGAAACTTAGGAGCTTGAAGCTTGGGGATCAACTTCAAGGATTGAGTTCAGCAAGGGGTAAGTTTTAATTATAGGATTATGCTTAAATTTTCTGCTGGTTTGTAAGAGTTGCATGTTGGTTGAGTTTGATATGTTTTAAGTGTTTTAGTTGAGCTTTGGAGTAGGATTCAGTGGGGTTTTCGTGATGTTAATAAGCTGAAATGACTGTGTTAATTATCTGGGCTTGTTAGGTATGTTTTAAGTGTGTTAGCTTGAGGAAAAATGCAAGAAAAGTGATGGAAATTCTGGGTTCGGTGGTGAGGGCCGCGGCCCTAGGAGGGGCGCGTCGCGGCCCGTGCACGAGCGGCCATGGGAGGCCGAGCGGATTCATGCGTGCCACAGCGCTTGGTGGGCGCGCCGCGGCCCGTGTGGGTGTCAGTGAGATGCTAGCCTCTGTTCTGACGCTAGCCACGACGCTTGAGGGTAGAGCCACGACCCTTAGTGCCAGCTTATGTTTTTAAGGGTGTTTAGGCTTGGGAACTCAATGGTTAAGGCTTGGGATGGATTTTATCACCCGGATTGATAGAATTCAAGGTCTCAGTGGGTAGAGTTATGGCTCGAAGTTATTTAATGGATTAGAACTTGATGGATGGATACGGTTATTGTGTTGTGACTAGGGTTTCGGCGAGGCTCGAGCTAGAGGACTGTGCTCGAGACATCAGTGCTCGGAGAGCTCGGGACTAAGGTAAGAAAACCCTTGTTCCCATAGAGCATGTATGCAGGGCTAAGCCCAATGTGCTTGAATGGAATTGGTATGCAGGGCGGAGCCCAATATGTTTGAATTGCAGGACGTGACCCTTAGACTGTATCTGTTAGTATTCTATACTTGTTTATTATGCCATGAGTGCTATTGTGCGAATGATCGGCAAGAGTCGGGAACGGTGTAGGCCGAGATCGGCAGGGGGGCCGAGAACAGCGTTAGGCATGTTGAGTGCAAGGCCGAGTACGGCAAGAGGCCGGGAGCAGCGTTGAGCACGTGGAGTGCGAGTTGCCAGGGCGAGTCCCTAAAAGGATACCTGGGATATCCTCACGGTGTGGACCGCGAGCCCAGGGCTTGGTAAACGCCTGGGACAACTAGACCGTATGTGTTTAGCCCATTGGTGGCCTGTTTATATGCTTGATATATGTGTTGCATGTGTTATCTGTTTGTGCGTTTTCTTGCTGGGCTTCGGCTCATAGATGCTCTGTGGTGCAGGTAAGGGTAAGGAGAAAACCAACCAACCACGTGTGTAGCAGGCATGAAGCGGCGTGTACATGTTTGGCCAGCCTGGCTGCCACAGCCGGTGGATTTTGGGAGATGTTTGTAAACAACCCTAGATTTTGTCATTTAGTCGACTTGATTCAGTTTGTATGATGTAAATATTTCTAAACTGTATTTTGGGATCCCAAGTATTAAACTTTTAAGATTTTCAATGAAATGAGTTTATTTCTAAAGTGTATCCTCAGTATATGGCTTAGTTACACTGTTTGATCTAAAACCTCGATTAGCGAGTTAAGTGCACATTTTAAACTCACTTAGTAACGGCGCTAAGGAAGTAGGGCGTTACACGGCCCATAAAACTCAGGCCGCTGCACTTTAATTGGAATTGACGTTACAGATTGCATGTTCTAGTCAGGTTGTTGCCCAAAAAAAGTAGGTCGCTGCCCAGATTTTTCAGGCCGCGGTGTATGTGACCAGTTTTGCCTATATTCTATTTTAGGTCGCGGCACGCAGAAATTTAGGTCACGACCTGCAAAGCTGTTTTAAAAATTTTAATTAGATTTTAAATGTAATTTAAAGGGGACTATAAAATATTTTTTAGGGTTAATTCGAGAGGAAGTTTTCATTACGGTTTTTGGAGAGAAAAAGACTCAGAAAGGGTTAGAGAGAAGACTACAACACTATTGTTCATCAATCTAGTTTATTTTCTTCCCTTAATCTCTTTAATTTTAATTTTAGTTATGATTGGTATTATGGAGTAGGTTCTTTTTAGGTTAAGGGTTAAATAAAAAACCTGAGACATGAATTCTTAATTGTTGCTAATGAGTATTATCATTTAATTTATCTCAATATTAAATTGTTTCTATTTTTCCAATGTTATGAATTTTGTGACTTCTTGTTAGGTGGCCAACTAATTAAAGTTTTACATTGTTCAATTGTCATCTTAGAATTAATACTTATCAAATAGTTTCGGATTCTAAGTGTATGTGATACATTGCAATTGATAGTAATGTCAAAAGAATTGTTAATTGTGATAAAATAGAACTTAGGTTAAATGAATTATATGCTTCATTAATTTATTGCCTAGATTAACTTGTCTCCATAGGTTTAATGCTTTACCTAAGTTAAATAAAATTTTATGCTTTATAGATTTATTGCTTGAATAAAAGAGTTAATTAGTGAGCGCTACGCCTTGATTACTTGTAATAGGGAGACTGGGATAATTGTTTGCTTCAACATTATCTGCGGAGTTAATAGTTTAATTGAGAAATTAGAATAATATTTATTATTAGTAATTGGGAATGATTGTTGAGGGTGGAGATTAATCTTTTACTATTTCTTAATATCGTAATATCAATCTTTATTTTCTTTCTAGTTTATGTTATTTACTTTTGAGTTCGAAATCTAAATCTCCCGTTTAAGTCTTAGTGCTAATTATTGAATAATAAAGTGAATGATAGTTATCGTGGGTTTGACCTGTGCTTGCTATTATACTAAAATAATTGGAAGTATTGGAAGAAAAATAATTGTTAAATTTGTTGTGGTATACGACACGCATGAGAGAGTCTAATATTAGTAAAATAAGTGCTTCATATTTGGATATGACTGTTTTTTTTCATAATACAATTATAATATCAAACAATAAAATATTTTAACACTTTCTCATTTTTTTAGGTTTATATGTGAATGCCAAATATTTCTTAATAAGCACTCGTTATTTATACATTATTTTTATAAATATCTTAATAATTAAAATAAAAATTTGAAGCTAGTTTACAAGTTTTACTCTTTGGTAGGGAGAAGAGATAGGTGGATGGAGAGAGGTTGAATATTTAGTTTGGCAATATGGATAAAGAAAGGGAGAGGAAAGAGATGGAGGTAGACCTTCTCCCACTAAACTTACAAAAATCAATCTTCCCATTTTTTGAAGAATCTAAGAAAACATATATAAAAAATATATATGTGCAAGGTCACATTTCTTCTTATAAAATATAATAAATATTTATGTTAAAAATATATAAGTGTAATTTTAATAATTAATTTCATCTATATCACTCTAGCTCCACTCCTAATACCAAACAATATAAAATAGAGCAATTATCATTTTCATCAATCATTCCTTAGCTCTCTATTCATCCTACTCTTCATCCTACCTACCTACCAAACATATATAATAAGTGATCCATCCCACACGAGAGTCTCATATTAGTCTTATGAAGATTAAAGTGAATGTAATTGGTATTATATTTTATGGGGTGAATATTACAATGCAACTCCGGATTTAAATAATATATAGAATTTATATTGTTGTGTGTTAAAAAGTTACACTTATAATACATGAGTTGATCATCTCAAATGGTGACAAGGCAATGATGCATCAGTCAAGGCCAGCTTTAGGCATCGGTGGACTAGGCACCTGCCTAGTAGGCTTGCATATCCAGCCCGTCCCGTTCGAGAAATTCGCCTGATTTGACAGTCCAAACCCGCAGCCCAAAATCCTAGGCATTATTTCATATTTAGCCTGCTCTATTCGAATGCATTCCGGATCGGGTTTCGGTGACCCATTTCAAAATTTTGGATTTCTGGTGAAACCCGAACCCGAAAATAAACTTCTTTTGAAAAATAAATTATTAATATATATATATGTTTTTATAATAAAACCCTAAAACCTAATACATACTTCTCACCTCTTTCTCAGTTAGTGCCACCTTCCTCCCTCCAACTCCAACTCCACTCCAATCTCTTTTCTCAGTCATGTCGTGTTGCTACCTGAACCACCATCTTCTTCTTCATATCAGTCTGGCATCGGGGACCCTCAGCTCTGCTTCTTCTCTTCTCCATCTCAATCAAACCTTGACCTCACACCCTTCATCTTCTTCTTTTTCTCTTATCTGTCTCAGTGAGTCCAACGACTCCAAGTATCCAACCTCACACCCTTCCTTTGCTTCTTCTCTGAGTGGCACTCACACTCATGGGCATGAGTTTTGTTTTATGTATTAGTATATATTATATTTGATATTCTGAATTTAGATTTGGGTCTGAGGTTTTTATTTTTAGATTTGGGTCGAAGTTTTTGGATCCTATGTGTATGCCCTAATTTTTCACGGGCTATTAGCGAGCTGAGATAGGGCATAATTATATCAGCCACGTGGATACCACGTGGCGGGAGCTGCTGTTGTAAGGTCTTACCTCTGTAGCTCGAGGTAACCAAAGGTTTATCAAGATTATTTAAGGGCCGAGTCAGGAATATGAAGACCGCGGGTCAAGAAGGCATCCAGCTCGAGGCACGAGCTGGAGTTGGAAGCTGTGACCCTTTATAAAGTCAACCACACAATGTAAACGTGCATATATCAGACATCACATGTCTGATATATCCCTGAATTCTCGGACACGCAGCATGAACGTTCGTGTTCAGGCACCCACGACTGGGTTGGGCCGTGCGGCCCATTATCCTCCTTACCTATTGATTAGACCACACTTCATTTGTCAGGTTTTAGGAATTAATCATGAATGTCACAGAAGTGACATGATGGGTAAGAAGGTCACGGGATGACCCCCCTTACCAACTCCCAGGTGTCCTCTCCTATAAATATGGAGATCCTGGGAGTTGCAAAGGGTTGGATTCTATTGAGTAACAAAATACCTTGTAAAGAATACCAGAAATATTGCAATAATATTGGATGGTGGAGTAGAAGGATTTTAACCTTTGAACCACCTAAGAACGTAGTCGTATCATCAGTTCATTTTAAGATCATTCATCTGTTTTGGTTCATCACTTAGCACTAATCCCTTTCTCTTATTTTCTTAATTACCTGTTGGCGAAGAACCGCGTTAACAGTTTGGTGCTATCATTGAGGGCTTGTTAGATTGGTGCTATCACAAATATCCAACTATGGTGACCACTCGATCAAGACATGGTAACGAGGCGGAACAACATGATGGGCAGGAGGCCCATCATGCCTGTAATGCCCCAAATTTCCTAATAAGGTTTAGGACCTTGATTAGGAGGCCGGGAGGGCCATAATTGATTTATTATAGTATTTAATGATTATATGCATGTTTACGTGAATTATATTATTATATGATGGTAGATGCATGCATATGGGAGAATTTATTATTGTGAGGGTATTTTGGTAATTTGGCCACTGTGGGCGTAAGTGTATATTTTGGGTGCATGATTGTGATTAATTAATATAGCCACATTATAAGGTGGATTGGTTCGAGCTAATCGACATGAGACAATCATGAGATGTAACTGTTCGGTCTAGTCATAACGAGTTTAAGTTCGGGGCTCGGGGTAAGTCTCGGGGTGAATTTAATGATTAGAGCATTACCGGGAATTAAAGGGTAATGGGATATGAATTATTGGAATTTGAGGATATTGAGAATAGCGGGAATTAGAGAGCGTTAATTATAATTAACGAGATAAACGGGAAAGGACGGTTTTACCCTCGGAAACTTTTAGAGGGGTTTATTTGGCTTAGGGGCATTATGGTCTTTTGACCCTAAGGATATATATGACTTAGGAAGGCTGTGGATTGATGTTAAAACAGAGCCTATCCTCTCTTCTCCCTTCCATCCCGTACAAGCTTCCTCCCTCACCTTTCTTTGAATTTTGAGAACTCAAATGGAGGTGTTGAGCTAGGGGATTAAAGGTGGCAGCTAGGGAATCTATAACAACCATCAAAGGGGATTCAAAGCTGTGTTAAAGGTGAGTTTTAGTCTTTAAGTTCAGGTGATACTCTGTTTTCTTCTTTGGTTTTTCAGCTTTGATTTCTTGCTAAAAGTTTGGATTCAAAGGGGTTTTGATGGATGATAAGATTGGGTTTTGATGAGGGGCGGTTATGGGTGATGTCTAGGGGTTTAATTGTACGTTAGGAAGAGGTTTTATGATGATTAGAGTGACTGGTTTGAGAGGAAATAGCACAGGGGAAATTCTGGTGCGTGTGGCCGACTTGGCTGGTTTGGGCTGGGCGCCGCGGCCCTTGATGTCTGTCAGGATGGAGCCCTTAAGGCCATTTTGACCAAAAACATGTTTTTAAGATTGGGGATTCAAGCCATAGGCCTCGGGGTTGTACCTAGTACTCGGTTAAGTGGGGATTGATGTTCCGGAGGCTAGATATTGATTTGGGAACTTATGTTGATCATTTTTATTGATGATACCTTATATTCGGTTATAACTAGGTGACCGCTAAAGGACTAAAAGTTGATCGTTCTCAAGGGTCGTTCTTTTAATCGTTCTAGCTCGACTTTGAGGTAAGAAAACTGCACCCTGTGTATATGAGACATTCATGGTTGTTATCGAAGCATGTTGGTTGATTATTATGTATGACATGCATGGTTATTCTTGATGCATGTTAGTTGATTATTAAACGTGACATGCATGGCTGTTATTGGAGCATGTTGGATTGCTGGATATACTGCATATGATGCATGAGAAGCATGTGATTTGGACATGCTTTGTATACTGGGTATGATATTGTTCAGAGCTTGAGCATCTGTGGTTGTGCATGGTCCTAATTGTACTGGTATCTGTTTAGTAAGCATGCTAAATACCTTGTTTATGGATATTGAACATGTGGTATACGATTGGTGGCATGACTTGCTTGTGTATGGCACTGACTAGTCAGGGACCGACTCTAAAGTCGAGAATTACGCATTGAATGGCTCTATGGCATTAATGCTAGACCGACCCTAAAGTCGAAGAACTTCTAAGCGCTTGCCTGGTCTATGACCAGATGTTTATGGCCAAGGTATATGACCCCGGTGACTGTTTGTCACATGGCTAAGGGACGTTGTCCATAGTTTCGACTCTAGAGTCGTGAGGAAGGTTATGTTGGTGACTAATCACCTTGCACCTGTCCTAAACAAGCTTAAGTCGAGAATCACGCATTGAATGGCTCTATGGCATAAATGCTAGACCGACCCTAAGGTCGAAGAACTTATAAGCGCTTGCCTGGTCTATGACCAGATGTTTATGGCCAAGGTATATGACCCCGGTGACTGTTTGTCACATGGCCAAGGGACGCTGTCCATAGCACGACTCTAGAGTCGGGAGGAAGGTTATGTTGGTGACCATTCACCTTGCACCTGTCCTAATCAAACTTAAGAAAGGATCACTTATTAGTTGAGCCCTGGTGACCCTATCGTCACATGGCTAGAAGGAGGGATGCTCATAATTGTGACTTTTGGCTATTGTCACCTATTTGCTTGGACTGATAGTCCTGAATGGTTATTATGATCGTTGTTGATATTATATCATGCTTTATTGTGTTTTCTTGCTGGGCTTCGGCTCACGGGTGCTACGTGGTGCAGGTAAAGGCAAGAGGAAGCTGGACCATCCTTGAGTTGGAGAGCTTGGGTGATGACGTGTACATATGCAGCTGCTCGTCCGCCACTGCCGAGGTTTAAAGTGGAACTAGGGTTGAACCCTGTTTTGCCGCTTAGCACGGCCTGTTGTAAATATTTCCTGTAATAAACTCTGAAAATATATTTTCGGGATCCCAATGTATATAATAAACGTTCTAGTGAAACGTTACATCTTAATCAAAGTTTTTAAACCCTAAACCGCTAATCATACCTAGATCACGATTTTGGCCAAATGACTCGATTAACGAGTTTAGCACTGTTTACAAGGCACAACGTAACGGTCCCTGGAGTTGGGGCGTTACAACTTGGTATCAGAGCGAGCCAAGGTTTATGGTTCCTGAAGACAAGCTGGGCATGTACACTCGTCACTGAAGATAGATTCACTCAAGGAATGGTAAATATTTCTGTAGCTATGTGTATAGCTGTTTAGATAAAATGTGAATGATTTACCTGCACATTGTATTAGGGAGCATGAGATTCTGATGGAGCCTGACTCTTGACTATATGATTATATGCTCCGTGAATATATATGTAAATATGACTGTGATCATATGTTTTCCTGCTCCATGAATATATAATTGTGTTATTTGCATGCTGGGATTGGAGGCATGGTTTGAGTATTGGAAGAGCAGGGATTATGAGTATGTATGAATGCCATGGGCATGTTTGTAGAACCGCAAGTGGATTATGGTTGTGGTGTGGTAAGATTTATCCCGTGGGAAAAGCCCTTGATATGGTTACTGTGATTAACGGGTTAAGTTATTGACTGCAGATTGAATCAGCAGGTTTATACTCAAGGCAGATTATGAGGCCTGGTGATAGTTATACAGGGGCTGGGAGTTACAGCCAGGGTATTAGTTCTTCGTCTGCATCTCTGCATGTTCAGCAGACGCTTACAGATTTGCAATTAAGATTGCAGAGGCAGGAGGAAGAGATCAGGTATTTAAAGCAACAGCGGGGTCTGTTGGGGAGTACCTCTTCCTTTGCTATACCAGGGGTGGCATCAGTTTCAGCTCAGCCTAGGGTTGAGAACAGGTGGGAATTGCTCTATGAAAGATTCCTGAGGTTTTATCCTCCGATCTTTGAGGGAGGCCTAGATCCATTCAGAGCTGAGCAATGGATGGGTATGATCAGCTCCATTCTTGATAGTATGGGGCTGGTAGGTCATGATAGAGTGATCTGTGTTACATGTGTACTGCGGGATGATGCCCGGACATGGTGGGAGGTAGTATCCCAAACACGAGACACAGCTGTGATGGACTGGAAAGAATTTAGGCAGCTGTTTAATGAGAAGTATTACTGAGATGTGGCTAAGACTGCCAAGGTGAACGAGTTTCTAAGTCTTGCTCAGGGTAATGCGTCGGTGACCGAGTATGTTACTAAATTTGATGAGTTGGCCAAGTTTTCCTTAGACATGGTACCCACAGATGTGGCTCGGAAGGAAAGATTTATTCAGGGGTTGAATCCTGGAATAGCTCAGGGCATTAGAGTTGCCCCAGTGAATGAAGTCTCTACCTATGCTCAGGTGGTAGAGAAGGTTCTTGCTGTTGAGAGTATAGTAGTTGGGCAGCAAAGTGCTGGAGCGTATGGAGCTCAGATAGTGGTACCTCCACTTATTGGAGCAAGTAACAGGGAAGGCCGGAAGACATATCCGGTATGCACTCGGTGCAAGAGGCATCACCTTGGAGTGTGCCGAGCAAAGGCCTGCTTCTTTTGCAGAATGTTTGGATATCGTAAGAAGAATTGCCCAGTGCGGAAGAAGGTTGAGCAAAGGGGGATAGACAGCTCGATTCCAACTCGAGTGTTTATTCCAGGGCAATCAGAGTCTGAGACGGAGACTAGTTCCTCGGGGATGACAGGTCAGTTCTTTAGTTCTGAGATGTGAATTATGCTGTTTGGCTTTGGCGCCATGTTATTCTTTTGTTGGTATGTATATAGAGAAGGGTATCACACGGTTATGTTGTGATGGGAAAAAGTAATACGGTATTGGCAACTTAAGAGATAAGTTGGGTTATGGAAATGACTCATCGTTGGTTCCATGAGTTAGTTATGACTGATTATGGTTGATCCAGGGTGTGGATCGGTTAAGTAATTGTGGGACAACTTTAAATGGCAAGGAAAGTATAGTAATTCTTGGGCTTGAGAGGGGAGAGCCTTGTATTAGTTGGCACGGTGCATGGATTTGGTTCTATATGTTTATGATACTTGTAGTGAGAGCTAAATTTTGTGCAAGGAGATGCATGGAACTCTTAGCTAGCGTGGTGAATATCACTTGGATTGTACCAGTGAGATCATGACAGACTGGATTAGTCTGTGGGTTCTGATTATGGGTTACCAGATGGTTTGTCAGGACTTCTTGTTATAACAGGGCCGAAAGGCCCCTACCTAACCTGATCCTCCCTGACGGAACCAGGATTGCATCCCCGGTCAGGCATTCTCCTTCACCGATAAGATACACGTCTCCTCCTCGGCCTATTCGAGATATTCCAGCTTATGGGAGCAGCAGGAGAAACCCGCCTTCCGCAGGACCTTCCCATCGTAGCAGGGCACCCAGAGAAGTCCCGGATCCTCACCCCCAGAGGCGGGCTCCGAGGTTCTCTAACGGGAGCAACTGGACCAGAACTCGCCAGAGTGACCTTTCTGGCGGAGACTTGCACCAACGCCTAAGCTCGGCGCAAAGTCCTCAAGCCACCCCGAGGGGCGACCTACCAGATCGCCTTAACTCTCATAGGGGGGGCCCAGTAGGAAGTGGCAACCATACTCGCTCAAGGGGAGACCTGTCCGAGGTGCGTAACGGCGGGAATGTCCCAAATAACCTATCTCAAGATAGGAGGGGCAATAACCCACCAAACGTATACAATGGATCCGGAGCTGTTGAACAGCCCCGGAATAACCAAGGAGATCAGGACAAAACCCTTGAGTGCCTGGCTCAGATGTAGGAGTTAATGAGGAAGCTCCTGTCGGAGAAAGATAAAGACGAATATGATTCGGGGGACGAGCTTGAGCTCTTCACCCCAAGTATAGCCGCAACAGCATACCCGCCCGGTTTCCGTATGCCGCACCTGTCCAAATTCAACGGAGATGGAGATCCGTCAGATCATCTGGGTATGTTCAATACCTTGATGATGGCCCACAACATTGGCCCCGAGCTGAGGTGTTTGATATTTCCCTCCACACTGACTGGGCCGGCCAGACAGTGGTTCAAAAAAAACAAGAAGCTGTAATGTCCCAAATTTCCTAATAAGGTTTAGGACCTTGATTAGGAGGCCGGGAGGGCCATAATTGATTTATTATAGTATTTAATGATTATATGCATGTTTACGTGACTTGTATTATTATATGATGGTGAATGCATGCATATGGGAGAACTTATTAATGTGAGGGTATTCTGGTAATTTGGCCGCTGTGGGCGTAACTGTATATCTTGGGTGCATGATTGTGATTAATTAATATAGCCACATTATAAGGTGGATTGGTTCGAGCTAGTCGACATGAGACGATCATGAGATGCGAGAGTTCGGTCTGGTCATAACAGGTATAAGTTCGGGGCTCGGGGTGAGTCTCGGGGTGAATTTAATGATTAGAGCATTACCGGGAATTAAAGGGTAATGGGATATGGCTTATTGGTGTTTGAGAATATTGGGGATTGCGGGAATTGGAGGATGTTAATTGTGATTAATGAAATAGGTGCGAAAGGACGATTTTGCCCTTGGTGGTTGCTAAGGTTTTATTTTAGACCTAAGGGTATTTAGGTCTTTTTACCCTAAGAGATATATATCAGCTTTTAAGTGTTAGAAAGCTGTGGAAATTCAGGGGAAAAACAGAGCTTCTCTTCCTTCTCTCCCGATGGATTCTCTTCCTCTTTTCTCTTTGGATTTTCAAGCTCAGTTTGAGGAATTAAGCCAAGGAACCAAGCTTAGCCAAGCTAGGGTTGTGCTCCACCATTGAAGAGGGTGTGTTGCCAAGATTGAGGTGAGTTTCTAGCCACTAGAACTCTTGGTTTTGCTCTGTTTTCTATGTTAAGTTTCAGCTGGTTTTTGAGTTGGAAACTTGGGAATTGGTTGGAGTTTTGGCTAGGCTTCTTGGGGTTGTGGTCCTTAGGACATGTGGGGATGGTTTTTGGGTTCATTTGGCACCAAAAATGGGATTTGGAAGCATTGGAATCGAGTTAGAATTGAGGAAGTCGAAGAAGGAAGTTTCTGGGGTGGTGCTGTCTGGGGGTAGCGCTACAACGCCCATCAGAGGGCGCTATAGCGCTACACAGGGTTTCAGTAGGGCGGTTGTGTTTCTGTCTTGAGCGCTGGGGCGCTAGAAGGGCAGCGCTGTAGTGCTACCCTGTTCCTTCAGAACCCTGTTTTGGGTGTTTTTAAGGGTTTTCGACTTGGGGTTTCAATCTTTAAGGCCCGGGATCGAATCTACTCACTATGTGGGCATGTTTCGAGGTCCCGAGAGTGGGGTTTAGGTTAAGACCCTATCTTTGGTGATTTTCATTAATTGGAGATTGTTTTGGTTATGACTAGGTGACTGTCAAAGGATTGAGGATCGATTGTTCTCAGGGGTCGTTCTTACTTTAACTCTCACTCGAACCGGAGGTAAGAAAACTGCACCCTGTGTATATGTGACATGCATGGCTATTATGATGCATGTTGATTGTCTACTGGGCATGACATGCGTGGTTATTATAGATGCATGACGGTTGATTATTATGTATGACATGCATGGCAATTCTTGATGCATGTTGGTTGGCTATTAAACGTGACATGCATGGCCGTTGTTGGTGCATGTTGGATTGTTGAATATGTTGCACATGATGCATAAGAAACATGTGATTAGGACATGCTTTATATACTGGGTATGATATTGTTCAGAGCTTGAGCCTCTGTGGTTGCGCATGGTCCTATTTGTACTGGTATCTGTTAGTAAGCATGCTAAATACCTTGTATATGGATATTGGACATGTGATATGTATTTGGTGGCATGGCTTACTTGTGTATGGCGCTGGCTTATTAGTCAGAATCGACAATAGTGTCAGATCCGTCTGTGAAGCTGTGACTTATTAGTTAAGTTCACCACGGGCTGAGCACTGGTCGTGCTTTACCGACCCAAGGGTCAGAGGTGGCAGTGCGTTGTGAACGCCGGGCCAAATATAGATTAGATCTAATCGAGGTTGGCATTGAATGACTCATATGGGGTATTAATGCTGGACCGACCGGAAGGTCAATGAGAACTATAAGCGCTTGCCTGGTCTATGACCAGATGTTTGTGGCCAAGGTATATGACCCCGGTGACTGTTGTCACATGGCCAAGGGACGCTGTCCATTGCACGACTCTAGAGTCGGGAGGAAGGTTATGTTGGTGACCATTCACCATGCACCTGTCCTAACCAAACTTATGAAAGGATCACTTACCAGTTAAGCCCTGGTGACCCTATCGTCACATGGCTGGAAGGAGCGATGCTCATTACTGTGACTTTTGGCTATTGTCACCAATTTGCTTGGACTGATAGTCCTGAATGGTTATTATGATCGTTGTTGACATTATAGCATACTTTATTGGGTTTTCTTGCTGGGCTTCGGCTCACGGGTGCTACGTGGTGTAGGTAAAGGCAAGAGGAAGCTGGACCATCCTTGAGTTGGAGAGCTTAGGTGATGATGTGTACATATGCAGCTGCTCGTCCGCCACGGCTGAGGTTTAAAGTGGAACTAGGGTTGAACCCTGTTTTGCCGCTTAGAACGGCCTGTTGTAAATATTTTCTGTAATAAACTCTGAAACTTTATTTTCGGGATCCCAGTGTATATAGTAAACGTTCTAGTGAAACGTTACATCTTAACCAAAGTTTTTAATCCTCAAGCCGCTAATCATACTTAGTTCACGGTTTTGGCCAAATGAGTCGATTAGCGAGTTTAGCACTGTTTACAAGGCACACCGTAACGGTCCCTGGAGTTTGGGGCGTTACAGAAGCAGTCAGTCATCTCATGGAAAACTTTCTCTGCTGACTTCAAAAGAGCATTCCGAGCCTCCTATGCTGCCCGCGTCAAGGCCGACTCCCTGGCTAACGTGAGGCAACAACTCGACGAGCCTCTGAAGGCCTACCTGAGCAGGTTCGCGATTGTTGCCGCTCGGTGCTAGAGACGCAGATGACAACTCCAAGCTCATGGCTTTGAGGACTGGAATCCTCGTCGGAGGGGGACTCTAGAATGAAATTCAAAGGAAGGGAGTCAGCTCAGTAAACGAATTCCTAAATAGGGCCTAGGGGTGGATCAACTTGGAGGAGGCCCAAGTCTCGGCTGCAGGAACCAGCCAGGTCCCCGAGCAGCCCGCTGGAGTGGGAACGGAGGTCGTGACAACGACCTAGAACGTTACACATAATAACCAGTTCGGAGGAGGCAAGAGAGAGGGGAACGACGAGGGCAACCAGCATGGCCCAAAGAAGAATAAGTCCGTAGAAATATTTAAGTCGGTCTACGTGACTTATACGGAGCTCACCCGCTCTAGGGAGAACATCTTCCTAGCAAACTATGCTCGCCTCCCTTGGAAGAAGCCGGAGCCGTTAAAGCACCAGAAGGAGAAGTGTAGCACCCCAATTTGGTAATAAGGTTTAGGACCTTGATTAGCATTCCTGGAAGGCAATAAAGGAGTTGACATGTTTATATTTATATGAATTTAAATGAATATGTGATTAGAATGCATGTTTAGGTGGTATAAATATGCATGTGGGCCCCGTTTGCATGATAGGGGTAAATTGGTAATTTTAGCCCGTTGAGGGCATAAATGTGATAATTGTATTATGTGGTTTGTACCACGTGAGTGTGGTGATATTAATGTGATACACGTGCCGAGACGGTCCTAGAGAGCTAGTTAATTTAAAAGTCACAACGGGATTAACTACCCGGCTCGGGAGGAGCCTAGGGGTACTTTGGGGATTTTGTAAATTGAGTTCTTGTGAGTTAATGGTAACTGGTAATTTGGTAACTTGTGTAACTATTAGAAACCACTGAGAGTAACAAGTTTGGTTGAAAGGAATGGTAGAATTGTAATAGATAAGAAATGACAAAGGAGCCCTTGAGGTTTAGTTAGGAAGGGATAATTAAGGAAGGGTAAAATTGTCAATTGGCTAAGAAGAGACAAGCTTGAGCTGAAGGGAAAAATCATTCATGTTATTCTCATTTGGGCAATTGGGTTTATGCTGAAATTTGGGGAGAAAGCTAGAAGAAAAGGGAAGAAGAGGAAGATTGAGGTTGGGAGACCTAGGAAGAGAATTGAGGGAGATTGGGGCAATCAAACCCGAATTTGAGCAAGGATTTATCAAAGGTAAGAGTTTGAACTCTGTTTTTGTTGAAATTAAGCTTGAATTCACAGAGATTAAGTGTGGGAACCTAAAGGAAATATGGCTGGTTTTACTTGGAAAATTCAGTTAGGATAATCAAAAGGAAAGGGGCTTGGAGCTGGAATTGGGAGGAGTTCAAGCTAAGTTTGATTGAGGTAAGAATCCTTAGCATATTTCATTTTAGTATCTAGTGTGGTTTAAGATTTTAGAGGCATGATTTATATTTTTCAAGCTATGGTTTAAGTCTTGGAAGCCATAGTTTAAGTTTTAGGAATTTGAAACTCAAGATGGGATTTTGGGTGTGATTGGCGTTGTTTATGATGTTTATAGGTTGTTAAAGGGTTCATTTGGGGTTTTGAAATGATTTTGGGACTTAGGTAATTGCTTGGAATGATTTGGAATGGTTTTAGCTTGGGAAAAACGCAAGGAAAAACTCGGATTTCTGGGTTCGCGAAGGTGCGCCGCGGCCCTGTTCTTGGGCGCCGCGGCGCGAGGCTGTTCCTGGGCAGGGGAAGCCCTCTGACTTGCTTGGCGCTGCGGCCCTCTAGGGCAGCACCGCGGCGCTAGGCCATTTTCAGAACATGAGATTTTGCAATTTTGAGCCTTTGCTCCGGGGGTTTGGTGGATGTCTTTGATGTATTGTTTTAGGGATTTGGGGGTTCCGAGAGTGTGGGATTGGCCCCGGAAAGTGGTTTTGGATTGGTTAGCATTAAAAGGTGTTTTATATGTGTTGTGACTAGGTTTTCGGAAAGGCTCGGGATAGAGGATCGTGCTTGTGATCTTGGTGCATCAGAAGGCTTGAGGTACAGGTAAGAAAACTGTAGCACCCGTAGAGCAAGGCGTGGGCCCATAATGTTGTTGCAGGGCACGACCCTAAATTGTATTATTGCTAGGATATAGCTCTAGATGTACTATTATATGTTTGATTGTTGATTGCAAATGCTATATGAGGTTATAGCTGAATGAACAGCGAAAGGCCGAGAACGGCGAAGGCCGAGAACGGCAGTGGGGCCGGGAATACCACTTAGCACAGGGAGTGCCTGTGATCAGGGTGAGACCCCAGTGGATACATGGGATATCCCTACGGTGAAGACCGAGATCCCGGGCTTTGGTAATGCCTTCGGGACAACATGGCCATACTTGTTAAGTCTGAGAAACTATCTGTTTTGTCTGTGGATTGTCTAATGTGTTGATTATATAATATGCATATGTTAAGTGCTGTATGAGTTTTCTTGCTGGGCTTCGGCTCACGGGTGCTCTGTGTTGCAGGTAAGGGTAAAGAGAAAGTCAACCAGCCATGAGTACGGAGAGCGTGGGGGCGGCGCGTACATGTTTGGCCTGCCCAACTGCCTGGTTGGGGGTATTTTGTAGGAAAGGCTGTGTAAACCCTAATTTTGATAGTTAACTACTTGTAAACCTGTTTTGGAGTTGTAAATATTTTATAAACTATATTTTGGGATCCCAGATGTAAGACACTTGAAATTTTCAGTGAATTAAGAGATTTTCAAAGATTACAGCCTTAACTTCAGTTTAATCACACTTTTATTCTAAAAATCTCGTTTAGCGAGTTATTAGTACATTTTAAACCCACTTAGTAACGGCTCTAAGGTAGTAGGGCGTTACAGGAAGCGAGACCCCTCCAAGTTTTGCCGTTTCCACAACGACGTTGGCCACAATACCGACGATTGTAGACACCTGAAAGATGAGATCGAGACTCTCATCAGAGCCGGCCCCTCGGCTCAGTATGCGCGTAACAGGGTTCCAGCAAGCCGACTTTCTCCGAAAGTCCCGGTCAATCAGCCCGGGTCCCGGGTAGATCAGGACGACCCTCCTCCAGTGAAAGGAGGAGAGATATCCACAATCTATGGAGGTCCTCATTTGGCTGGCACGAGCAGAGGTGCCCAAAAGAGGTACGTCAACAAACTCAAGGCTCATAATGGAGTAGAGTTCGTCCCCGAGCGACACCTGCCAAAGCAACAGCGATTGGAAAGGCAACCAATCATTTTTACTGAAGAAGATGCCAGCCACGTTCAGTTCCCTCGTAACGATCCTCTGGTCGTAGCCGTGCAACTCGCTAATCGGAGGGTTAGGAGAGTGCTGATCGATAATGGGAGCTCGGTAAACCTTCTATTCTGGTCCACGCTGGAGAAGATGGGTTTGGCTGTCGCCGAGCTGAAGGCGACCTCCATGATGCTTTATGGTTTCTCGGGAGAAGGATCAGCGGCTATAGGCACGATCGAGCTGGTGATCACCTTAGGAGAGGGACCTCGGACAGTCTCAAAACTCCTTGAGTTCGTGGTCATCGACTGTCCTGCCGCATACAATCCCATTTTGGGTCGGCCTACACTTATAGCTTTTGAAGTCATCACCTCCGTTCGCCACCTCGCGCTGAAATTCCCTTCTTCCACAGGGATATGCACGGTCCGTGGCGATTATCTTGCTGCCAGGGAATGCTACAGCATTTCCATGAAGGGAAAATCGAAACTCGGGTAGCTAACAATGGCTGTCCACAGTGGAGAAGAGGAATTTCAGGAACCATTGACTAATCCTGAGATTGAAAAACCTAAGAGTGCTGAAGGGGAAAGTATCGTCCTAAGTGAGGATATTGACCCCCGAATAGGTGAGGAAAAGTCCGAGCTCCAAGCTATTGAAGAGCTCGAGGAAGTAAGCTCGGGAAAAACCTCTGTGGCAAGAGGAAGGCAGAGCTGATTAGATTTCTGCAGGAGAACCTGGATGTGTTCGCATGGTCACACGAGGACATGGTGGGAATCAGTCCAAATGTCATCATGCACACCCTTCATTTGGATAAGAGCGTTCTTGCAAAGTCCCAGAAACAGAGGCGCCTGGGAACAACTCGGGCTGAGGCCTTAGAAGAAAAAGTAGCCCGACTCAAGAAATGCGGCTTTATCCGTGAAGCCAAGTTTCCGGTTTGGGTCGCCAATCCTGTGCTAGTCCCGAAGCCCAACGGGAAATGCCGGACCTGCATCGACTTCTCCGATCTGAATAAAGCCTGCCCCAAAGATTGTTTTCCCTTGCCAAGGATCGACCAATTGGTGGACGCCACAACGGGGCTTACTCAAGCTATAATCAAATCGCCATGAACCCGGCGGACCAGGAGCACACCAGCTTCATGACCCCAACTAACGTCTATTGTTACAAGGTCATGCCGTTCGGGCTGAAAAACACCGGTGCTACATACCAGAGATTATTGAATAAAATTTTTGCCAACCAGATTGGGAAGAACATGGAAGTGTACGTTGATGACATGTTGGCCAAGTCAAAGACTGCCGATAACCATGTTTCCGACCTGGAAGAATGCTTCAAGATACTAAGAGAATACGGCATGAGGCTTAACCCTCAAAAGTGTACTTTTGGGGTCGCGTCTTGAAAATTCCTAGGTTTCATTGTCAACACAAGAGGAATCGAGGCGAACCCCGATAAGATCAGGTCATTGCTCAGCTTCCCTCACCCAGGTCGCGTAAGGACGTTAAAGGCCTGACAGGAAGGGTGGCAGCCCTTAATCGGTTTATTTCAAAATCCACCGACAAGTGCCTGCCATTCTACAACCTGCTCCGAGGAAATAAGAAGTTCGAATGGACAGAGGAGTGCGAGAGTGCTTTCCTCGACCTGAAGGCACATTTGGCCGAGCCGCCCGTATTGTCCAAACCAAAGGTAGGAGAGCCTCTTTTCCTTTACCTAGCTGTCACAAAAGATGCAACTAGTGCAGTATTGGTCCGTGAAGAAGACCGGGTTCAGAAACCGGTCTACTACATCAGCAAGAGACTTCTAGGGGCCGAATCCCGATACCTGTTGATGGAAAAATTGGCGTTCTGTCTTATCACGGCCTCCCGAAAGCTCAGGCCGTATTTCCAGTCCCACTCAATACACGTCATGACCGATCAACCTTTAAGGTAGGTTTTGCAAAAACCTGAAGCATCGGGATGCCTGTTGAAATGGGCTATCGAGCTCAGTCAGTTCGAGATTTTGTACACCCCCCGAACTGCTATAAAGAGTCAGGCCCTGGCCGATTTTGTGGATAAGTGCACAGGATTCAGAGAGGATCCTGTGGAAGGGTCACCCCAGGTCACCTTGACCCAGGCGTCATGGAAGATCTTCGTGGATGGCTCATCTAATGAGAACGAATCCGAGGCTGGAATCATTTTGATATCCCTAGAAGGGCATAGATTCCACTCGGCGCTGAGATTCGGATTCAAGGCCTCCAACAACGAGGCCAAATACGAAGTTTTGCTGGCCGGGCTAAGGGTAGCCCAGGAGCGGAAGGCCAGCTTCGTTCAGTGCTTCAACGATTCCCAGCTCGTGGTAAACCAGGTGCTAGGTGAATATCAAGCACAAGGAGCCAAGATGGTTGCTTACCTGGCCAAGGTAAACGTCGAACTGTCCGCATTTGAGCGAGGCTCAATCGAGTAGATACCTCGAGAGTAGAACGCTAATGCAGGCGCTCTCGCTAAGCTCTCTACCTCCGAGGAGACGGAGGCTTTGGGGTTAGTACCGGTAGAGTTCCTGGAGAAACCAAGTATAGAAGAGGTTGGGGCGGAGGTCTACATGATCGACGCCAAACTGACCTGGATGACCCCCATCCTTGAGTACCTTACTGAAGGAAAGTTACCCGAGGGGCGTAATGACGCACGATGGGTACTGTACCAGGCTCCAAGGTATATGATGGTAGATGGGGTGCTGTACCGACGTGGGCATTCCCTACCCCTCTTACGATGTGTTCTGCCAGGCGAGGCAAAGGCCATCTTGCAGGAAGTGCACAAGGGTTTTTGCGGAGATCACACTGGGGGGCAAAGCTTGGCCCTAAAAGTCTTAAGGTAAGGATATTACTGGACCACTCTATCAAAGGACTCGATCTCGTATGTTAAGAAATGTGACAAGTGCCAGCGATTCGCCACAGTTGCCCGAGCTCCCCCAGTCGAGCTGGATGATCTCGTCCCCATGGCCACTTGCGGTCTGGGGAATCGACTTGGTTGGCACCCTCCCTACTGGAAAGGGCGGGGTCCGCTACGCCGTTGTGGCTATCGACTACTTCACAAAGTGGGCTGAGGCAGAACCTTTGGCAACAATCACTTCCAAGAAAGTTCTCGACTTCGTGGTCAAGAGCATTATTGTAATGCCCCAAATTTCCTAATAAGGTTTAGGACCTTGATTAGGAGGCCGGGAGGGCCATAATTGATTTAATATGATATATAATGATTATATGCATGTTTACGTGAATTATATTATTATATGATGGTGAATGCATGCATATGGGTGTATTTATAATTATAAGGGCATTTTGGTAATTTGGCATGTTGAGGGCATATTTGTAAATTGGGTGCATATTGTAATTTGTGAATGAGATTTAATTATTATTGAGATATATTCAGGCTATTCGACATGAGACGGTCATATATAATGGATTAGCGGTTTTGTCATAACGGGGTCAATTTCGGGGTAATAGAAATGTTTATTTGGTGATAGATTGGGAATATTTGAGATCAGGGTGAAATTCTGGAAGTTTCGACTATAGTGTCCCCGGGGGTGTTTTCGGGACCCCGAGCACTAGGTTTTATTTGAGGTTACTTAAGCTTGAAGTAGCTTGACAGATAAGAACATACGTTAGAAACTTCTCGTTCTTTCTCAAAACAGTATGTTTTACCGTTTGAGCCTTTTTGAGGAAATCTTGAGTTCTAGGAGTCGGAATCAGGCGAGGGTCGAGGCATAGCGATCCTAGGAAAGAATAGAAGCTTCTTAACCGAAGGATTTGACGGAAAACAACCCAATCAAAGGTAATCTAAGTTTGAAGTTTGAAGTTTTTAAAGTTTTAAAGCTTAGAATTGGACTTTGTGAATTGTTGAGTTTTTGGTTGGTTTGAACCTTGGGTTTTGAGGGTTTTGGAGTATTGGGAAGCTTGGGAACTTTGATTTGATGATTGGGGAATGTTTGGGTATGTTTTTGGAGGATTTGGAGTGCTTAAAACGCGTTTGGGAATGGCCCAGGGTTGGGGGCCGCGGCCCTGTTCTTGTGCGCCGCGGCCCTAGTTCGAAGAAGCAGGTGTTAGGAAGTGACCCTTGCTGGGCGCTGCGGACCTTGATGGAGGGCGCCGCGGCCCTAGCCTCAGAGAACCCTGGGGGCCGCGGCCCAAGGTGCTAGGCCGCAGCCCTTGCCCTGTTTTCACCCCGTTTGCTCGTTTTGACCCCGGGAACTTAGTTATGGGCCTCGGGAGTGTCCCTACTACTTGGATTAGTTTGGATTGATCTCTTGGGGGCTAGATATTGGTGTGGAACCTTTGATTATCATGTTATTGATGGTGTTCCATATTTGGTTATGATTAGGTGACCGCTAAGGTCTTAAAGGTTGATCGTTCTTAAGGGTCGTTCTTATATTGGTTCTAGCTCGAATCTGAGGTAAGAAAACTGCACCCTGTGTATATGAGACATGCATGGTTGTTATTGATGCATGTCGGTTGATTATTATGTATGAGACATGCATGGTTATTATTGATGCATGTCGGTTGGTTATTATGTATGAGACATACATGGTTTTTATTGATGCATGTTGGTTGATTGTTATGTATGACATGCGTGGTTATTATGATGCATGTTGGTTGATTAATGAGTATGACATGCGTGGTTATTATTGAAGCATGTCGGTTGATTACTATGTATGACATGCATGGCTATTCTTGACGCATGCTGGTTGACTATTAAACGTGACATGCATGGCTGTTATTGGTGCATGTTAGATTGCTGGATTTATTGCATATGATGCATGAGAAACATGTGATTGGGACATGCCTTATATACTGAGTATGATATCGTTCATAGCTTGAGTCTCTGTGTTCGTGCATGGTCCTAATTATACTAATACCTGTTTAGTAAGCATGCTGAATACCTTGTTTATGGATATGGAACATGTGATATATGATTGGCGGCATGACTTACTTGTGTATGACACTGACTAGTCAGGGACCGACTCTAAAGTCGAGAATCACGCATTGAATGGCTCTATGGCATTAATGCTAGATCGACCCTAAGGTCGATGAATCATGCATTGAATTGCTCTATGGCATTAATGCTGGACCGACTCTAAAGTCAAGAATCGTGCATCGAGTGGCTCTAAGGCACTAATGCCAGACCGACCCTAAGGTCGATGATCACGCATTGAATAGCTCCATGGCATTAGTGCGGGACCGACCCTAAGGTCAAAGAACTTATAAGCGCTTGCCTGGTCTATGACCAGATGTTTATAGCCAAGGTATATGACCCCGGTGACTGTTTGTCACATGGCTAGGGGACGCTGTCCATAGCACGACTCTAGAGTCGGGAGGAAGGTTATGTTGGTGACCATTCACCATGCACTTGTCCTGATCAAACTTATGAAAGAATCACTTATCAGTTAAGCCCTGGTGACCCTATCGTCACATGGCTAAAGGGAGCGATGCTCATTATTGTGACTTTTGGCTATTGTCACCTATTTGCTTGGACTGATAGTCCTGAATGGTTATTATGATCGTTGTTGATATTATATCATGCTTTATTGGGTTTTCTTGCTGGGCTTCAGCTCACGGGTGCTACGTGGTGCAGGTAAATGCAAGAGGAAGCTAGACCATCCTTGAGTTGGAGAGCTTAGGTGATGACGTGTACATATGCAGCTGCTCGACCACCACGGCCGAGGTTTAAAGTGGAACTAGGGTTGAACCCTGTTTTGCCGCTTAGAACGGCCTGTTGTAAATGTTTTCTGTAATAGACTCTGAAACTTTATTTTCGGGATCCCAATGTATATATTAAACGTTTTAGTGAAACGTTACATCCTAACCAAATTTTTAATCCCTAAACTGCTAATCATACTTAGTTTCACGATTTTGGCCAAATGACTCGATTAGCGAGTTTAGCACTGTTTACAAGGCACACCGTAACGGTCCCTGGAGTTTGGGGCGTTACAATTATCTGCCGGTTCGGGCTGCGGAAGAAAATCGTATCCGACAACGGGACTCAGTTCGACAGCGACCTCTTCACCGAATTTTGTGAAAGGTACGGAATTATGAAAAGCTTTTCATCCGTGCCCTATCCCCAGGAAAATGGCCAGGTCGAGGCTGTTAATAAGACGCTAAAGGCGAGCCTTAAGAAGAGACTAGATGAAGCCAAGGGGATCTGGCCAGAACAGCTCCCCCAGGTTCTGTGGGCATGCCGGATCTCACATCGGACTCCTAGGGGTCATACTCCTTTCTCCCTGACTTTTGGGAGTGAGGCAGTCCTCCCTGTCGAGATTAAGGTATCTTCGCATAGAGTCCAGGCATATGACTAGGACCGCAACCACGAACTACTTTGCGCGTCCCTCGACCTGACTGATGAAAGACGAGAAGATTCGCAGCTTCAGCTCGCGCATTACCAGCAAAAAATCACTCCTTATTTCAACTCAGAGGTCAAAAAATGCGCCTTTAGCATTGGCGACCTGGTCCTTAGGAGAGTCTTCTTAGCCGGTAAGGATCCCAAAGATGGAGTATTGGGACCGATCTGGGAAGGGCCATATCAAATCACCGAGGTCATAAAGGGAGGAACTTACAAATTAGCTTTGCTCAATGGAGAGGCAGTCCCACAAACTTGGAACGCCATCCATTTGAAGAAATATTACCAGTAGCACCCTTGTAAGCTTAAAGGCCACTTTTTCTTGTTAAGGAATGAGAATTAACTCTTTGGTTATTATTGTGTATATTTGCGGATGTAATCTCAAGTAACCACGAAAGACCCTTTCCTAGTTACTTGGGGGGCATATGGTGCCCTGATATAACCAGGTCGCCTTAAAGGCTTAGAAGTTGATTCAAATCGATTGATCGATGTTTTTCTTAAAAAACACGAGATATTGATAAAGGATTAATGCGAACTAAGTCCCATCCTGGATGTAACCAGGTCGCCTTAAAGGCTTAGAAGTTGATTCAAATCAATTGATCGATGTTTTTCTTAAAAAACACGAGATATTGATAAAGGATTAACGCGAACTAAGTCCTATCCTGGATGTAACCAGGTCGCCTTAAAGGCTTAGAAGTTGATTCAAATCGATTGATCGATGTTTTTCTTAAAAAACACAAGATATTGATAAAGGATTAACGCGAACTAAGTCCTATCCTGGATGTAACCAGGTCGGCTCAAAACTTAGAAGTTGATTCAAATTGATTAATCGGTGTTTTTCTTAAAAAGCACAAGATATTAGTCAAGAATTAACACGAACTAAGTTTTCAAACTAACATCCTGGACATAACCAGGTCCTAAAACTTAGAAGTTAATTCAAATTGATTGATCGATGTTTTTCTCAAATAGCACGAGATATTGATAAAAATTAACGCGAACTAAGTTTTCAAACTAACTTCCTGGAAATAACCAGGTCCTAAAACTTAGAAGTTAATTCAAGTTGATTGATCATTGTGTTTCTTAAAGAGCACGAGATATTATATCAAGAATTAACGAGAACTAAGTTTTTAAGACAATTTGGGGAACAACCAGGACTTATCTTAGAAGTCGGGTCAAGATTGGTTAATATGTTTTTCCTAGAAAAATATAAGAGTATCAATCATAGCACCAACAAAAAGAAAAACCAACAGATTATTGCATGCAGCTACAAGAACTATTTACCTAGGCTACAGTGAAAAAAAAATTTAAAGCATGCATAGTCAGAAAACTTATGAAGTGTTTTGCTGTGGGGGGGATGAAGGGGTCGTCTGGATTGAGGCCTCGACGGAATAACTGGTGCCAAAACCTCAGAGGAGCCCTTGCACCTGATCTTTTGGAATGCCGGGAACGGTAACCGGGAGAAAAAAAAAAGAGGGTTTTTTGAGGGTGAGAAGAGAGAAGAATATGGGAAATTTAGAAAATTTTCAAATAAACGAGTGGCCCATGCATAAGGTGGCCACCCCTTTTATATACGTGTAAGGCCATGTGAGGAGGGCTGTTGGATTGCCCTGATGTGGGATCCGAGGCTCTCCACTCGAAAGGCGAAACGACGACTGAGTATAGGCTAGGCCATTTAATGCGGTTCTCGGAAGACGTACCGTCACCAACCACGATCCTCCACGTATTCGACGCCTGGGTAATAGGTGGAATATGGAGAGTCCATGGAGAAGCCTAAAAGCCCCCACTGTGGCCCCAGATGACATCGTGTGCCACGAGCAAAGGCTTGGGGGGCAAATGTACGCCCTAATTTTCCACGAGCTATTAGCAAGCTGAGATAGGGCATAATTATATCAGCCACGTGGATACCACGTGGCCGGAGCTGCTGTTGTCAGGTCCTACCTCTTTAGCTCGAGGTAACCAAAGGTTTATCAAGATTATTTAAGGGCCGAGTCAGGAATATGAAGACCGCAGGTCAAGAAGGCATCCAGCTCGAGGCACGAGCTGGAGTTGGAAGCTGTGACCCTTTATAAAGTCAACCACACAATGTAAACGTGCATATATCAGACATCACGTGTCTGATATATCCCTGAATTCTCGGACACGTAGCATGAACGTGCGTGTTCAGGCACCCACGACTGGGTTGGGCCGTGCGGCCCATTATCCCCCTTACTTACTGCTAGACCACACTTCATTTGTCAGATTTTAGGAATTAATCATGAATGTCACAGAAGTGACATGATGGGTAAGAAGGTTACGGGATGACCCCCCTTACCAACTCCCAGGTGCCCTCTCCTATAAATATGAAAATCCTGGGGGTTGCAAAGGGTTGGATTCTATTGAGTAACAGAATACCTTGTAAAGAATACTAGAAATATAGCAATAATATTGGCTAGTGGAGTAGAAAGATTTTAACCTTTGAACCACCTAATAACGTAGTCGTATCATCAGTTCATTTTAAGATCATTTATTTGTTTCGGTTCATCACTTAGCATTAATCTCTTTCTCTTATTTTCTTAATTACCTGTTGGGGAAAAACCGCGTCAACACTATGTGCTCTTATTTTTGTTTGTGTTCTTGAATTTTGATGTTTCATAATTTCATATTTAACCTGAAATTTCACTGTCCGATCCGAAAAATCTGAACCCGAATCTGACCAAATCCGAGTATAGTTCGGACAGGTTCAATACAAGTCTCTCACACCCGAAATTAGGTAAACTTGAACTCGATTCACCAAAACCTAACAAGCCCGGCCAATGTGCAACCCTAATGCCTAGAGGTCACGCTAAAAAAAATATAATTTTACTTTATTCATATTTTTTCATATAAGCTATATAGTTTTATTTTTAAAAATATATAATGATAGAGGTGCTGTAATTTAAATTTAATTCAGGCTCCTAAATGGTTAAGACAGGCCTTGAAGTTAGCATATATTCTCTAGAATATATATTTTTTTATTGAAATTGTCGTAAATTAAATTTTTATTATCTTGTGAGAAGACTCTCCCTAATAACCAAAATATGCGAACTTTCCCAATAAATAAAGAAAAAGTTTATTTGTAAAGCGGTCTTCAATTGTCAATGATTATGAAATCTGGAGAATTTTCTGATTTCTAATTATGTTGCTCGAGATTATAGCTAAAATATTTTTAAAAAAAAATCTTTTTCTCACAAAAATTTGTTCACTTTTAATTTACTATTTAATTTGAACATCATCACACATACTTTCTTATATATATTTGGAGTGCCGTGCGTGTGGAAAGTTATAATGCCGAATTTTTTATATGACTATGCACATTATAAAGAACATTTTCAAAAATTTTGGTAATTTTGAATAATTTATTGTACTGATTATAGGTTTAAACAATATTTTTTATTCGTGTTTATTTTTTTTATATGTACGTTAAATAGGCTATTTAAATTATTTTTTCAGCATAGTAAATTATTAAAAATTTCTTAATATCATATAAAAAAAAACTGAGATTATAATATTATTCGAATACCAAAAACAAAAATAAACTGCACCGGTAGAGTATATGTACTTTAGTCATCCTCCATCTATATATATATATATATATATATATTAGTGAGAGGCCGGTCAAGCATAAGGATAATTAGGCAAAAGTTTAAGTCCCACATTTTTTTGTTTGTAATTTTTATGGAGAAATAACGCCCAAAATTTAAAAAAAAAAATAAGGCTTAAAAGTGTATGGTAATAAGGCCCATTTTTTTTTTTTTTTTAGAAAATTACATCTCACAACTTATAATTGATTTTATTTACAAATTTAACATTAAAAATTTTAATTACAAAAATAACATTTTCATACCGCATATAAAAATAATACATACCTCATATAAGAATTGCCAGTACTAAAATAATCATTTAATTCTCTCTCTTCTCCATAACTTAAAAAAAATATAAAAAAATTGGTCACATCGTTGATCATTTTGGCTCAATTTACCATGCCTTCACCGGAATCAAAAGTGTTGGCCCCAAAATGTTCGGCCCGAAAACACTTACCTCATTTATCAAATATTCAAAACGGAGCGTTTTGACAAAGAGAGGTTTCGAAGGCAGAAGTTGTGGGTCAGAGGCAATCCGCGCCTCTGACCCCTATGCGAGACATTCTAAAAGTCAGTATTTTTGGAGGGAAATTCAGTTATTCTCTTTCCCCCTTTCCAGGGTTCGCTTGAACCAACTAACTGCTTTGTATATTTCATCATATTAATATGAGATTTTGGGAAGAGAAAGGGATGGAACTTTGAACTGACTTAAGCATCGGGGTGTCTTTCTTGCAGGTGATCCCGACGAGTCAAAGGCAAATTTCATCACCGGAGTAGAAGCAAGTTATCATTCATCGTTGGGTTTTTACTTCCGGATATAGAAAGACAAATCGTTGCCCCAACAATTGGCGCCGTCTGTGGGAATCGACAAACATATCGGCCTTAGCCACGTCGTCGAACCAAGAAATTAAGATCCACTACGAACCCAGAAATCATGCCACCAAAAGGCAACGGAGTTTCGGGCCCAGTCACACAAAGCGTCCCTCCGACGGACATGAGCAACCAGATCGAAAGGATGTGTCGTCTATTGGAGGCGAGCCAACAGCGGTCCGACGAAGCAATCAAGACATTGACCGAAGCCCAAGCTAGGCTCGAAGCCGAGATTGCTGAGCTGCGCAGGTCCGCTGACACGACTCGCAACACCCAAGCCCACGAGAATCTTGATTCTAGCAGATCTGACGTTCTAATCGACCGCGTTAATTCCCCACATCAAAACATGAATACAGGTAATGGGCAATCCCAAGGCATCTCGTAATCCTCTGGGGCCAAAGAGTGACAAGCCCCAACCTCTGACACGCATGGGCGGGCAGAAGCAACACCCACTAGACCCGCTCAGCTAGCAGCCGAAGTCCGGCCTCAACGCACCGCACCTCAAGTCGCACACGATTCTCCCTCTGAAGGTCGCTTTCCCTCGATCCGTTTCTTGGACAGCTGGAAAGAAGACATGATGAGGGAAATGTTGCAGAAGTTCTCAGATGGGCGATCCGCCTACGCCACCGAACATTTGGATCTAGTATCAAGAACCACTGAGAAATCACCTTTCTCGGAATGGATTCAGAATGAGCCAAAGCCTCGGGACTTCGTCATCCCTTCCCTACCTGCGTTCAATGGAAAGGGAGACCCTCTAAACCACCTATTTCAATTTCAACAGAAGATGGCATTAGAAGCTAATAACGAGGCCATACAATGCAAAGTCTTTTCAACGACTTTCTCCGGGCCAGCTCTGTTATGGTTCTGACAATTAAAGCCCGGGTCACTCAACAGTTTTAGTGACCTCCGACGGTCCTTCTTACAGCAGTACAGCACGAACCGAGAGGCGCCCAGAACAATGGCCGATCTCTATCGGATTGAACAGGGGGAGAATGAACATCCAAAAGCATACTTACAGCGTTTCATTGACCTCGTGCATCAAATCCACGACGTTGACCCACTCACCGCAGCAAATCTCTTCGTCAAAAGCCTGCAGGTGGGATCACTCTTACATGAGAATCTCACCATGACACCACCATACGATATGACAGACGTGCAGATCCGAGCCGAGGGCGTCTTCAGGGTATTAGAATTTCGAGAGCGCGCACAGAAGAAGACTGCATTCATCTCTACTCTGCCAATAAATAATCCTCCACCACCTGCTAGGGATGACAAGCGGAAATGGAACCAAACAGATCATACGAAGGAAGGAAAAAGGCCAAGACAAGATCGACAGCCATCACGATACCCATCCTTCGAATACACCGTCCCGCAAGAAGTCATTTATGAAGAAAATAAAGACAGACCTATCTGGTGAGAGCCCTACAAAATTACCACTCCATCTGACAGAAGGGATAAAAGCAGATACTGTCTCTTCCACAAAGATCACGGTCATACGATCGCTGAATGCCACAATTTGAACAATCAGATCCAAGCCCTCATGAGGAACGGGAGGCTTACCCAATACATCAAGGAGACAGGCAGACCAGGCGCCTCGCGGCAAAACCCAGCTTCTGCCCCCGCTTCGCAGGCATCAGACCCCGTGCACACAGCCTCTGACAGCACCCAGGAGCCTCTTAAGCAAGTCCCTATGATCCACGGGATCGTAGAACCCACTGATACTCAAGAGCATGCAACTAAAATCTATAATAGGATGGAAGAACGAGTGAAGTGATACAAATCATTAGGCCACATGGTCAATCTCGTCACTTCAGAAGACAGAAGCTACCCAACCTCTGTTATCACCTTCACCGATGATGACCTGAAGGGCGTCCACCTACCCCATGATGATCCACTCGTCATTTCCCTACAAGTTGACCACTGCCAGCTGGGCAGAGTTCTGATCGACGGGGGCAGTGGGGTCGACATCCTCTTCTGGGAAGCCTTCCAGAAAATGGGGCTGAAGGAGAATCAGATCCGACCCTCCACCATGCCCATTTTAGGATTCAATAGCCAAAGAGTCTATCCAAAGGGCGTCGTTCGGTTAACTGTGGTAGCTGCAGAACGTGCCCTGTCAGTAGACTTTCTCATTATAGATTCCACCACAAGCTACAACGCCATCATGGGGAGAAATTGGATCCACCGAATGCAGGGGGTAGTCTCAACTCTACATTAGGTGATGCGGTGTCAATCACTCAACGGACGATACACCGTCGACATCAAAGGCTGCCATAAGCAGGCCAAAAAGTGCTTCCTTACCTTAAAGGAAATCAATAGCTCTGGCTCTGCTTCCCCTGACAACTCTCCTGACAAATAGCAATTACAGCAGGACCAACCAGCGTGCCTAAAAGGAATCAATCTAGAAGAAGACCAAGAAAAACCCCAAGTTACACTAGATACCTTAGAACAAGTGGGTCTAGACGACGCTGACCCCTCTAAAACGATCCTGATAAGTACCAAGCTCTCTGGAGATGAGAGGCAGACCCTCATACGATTTCTCAAGACCAGAATGAGAACTTTTGCCTGGACTCCACATGACATGCCCGGAATAGACCCTTCTATCATGAGTCACAGCCTAAATATCTCCAATAACTTCCCACCCGTCAAACAGAAGCAGAGGAGGTTCGCTCCAGAGGTGAATCAAGTCATACAAGAGGAGGTCCAATGGCTCCTAAGCACAGGGGCAATCGAAGAATGCTTATACCCCATTTGGCTTGCCAACCCCGTCGTGGTCCCAAAGAAGAATGGGAAAAAGAGAGTATGCATAGACTACATAAATTTAAACAAAGTGTGTCCCAAGGATAGCTACCCTCTACCAAAGATCGATTAGATGATAGACGCCACGGCAGGATATGAAAGGATGAGCTTCCTCGACGCTTACTCTGGATACAATCAGATCCCCATGAAATCAGAGGATCGGATTCAAACGGCTTTCATAACAGAGGGTGGTTTATATTGCTATAAAGTTATGCCTTTCGGTCTAAAGAATGCAGGCGCAACATACCAGAGGCTGATGCACAAGCTGTTTTCCTCATTACTCGGGAGAAATATGGAGGTTTATATTGACTATATGGTCATCAAGTCCAAACAAAGCTCTTCACATATAGACGACTTGACTGAGTGTTTCGACATCCTTGATGCTTACAAAATGAAATTAAACCCTTCGAAATGTGTCTTTGGGGTGTCCTCTGGACAGTTCTTGGGTTACGTCGTCAATCAGAGAGGCATCGAGGCGAATCCAACACAGATTGCATCCCTCTCAGAAGTCAAAGAGCCCCGAACCATCCGTGACATACAGGCTCTGACCGGCAAAGTAGTAGCATTAAGTCGATTCATATCACGAATGTCTAACCGTTGCCAACCTTTCTTACAATGCATAAAGAAATCTACCAACACCACCTGGGGACTAGAGCAGAAAAAAGCATTGGAAGAACTGAAAACTTATTTGAGCTCTCCTCCTATATTGAGCTCCCCCATTGCTAATGAAGATTTATTCTTATATTTGTCTGTCTCACAATTCGCTGTAAGTTCTGTCCTCTTCCGAGAAGAAGCCAATCGTCAGAGGCCAGTGTTCTACTGCAGCAAGATGCTTTTGGATGCTGAAACCCGATACAGTATGATGGAAAAGTTGGCACTCGCACTCCTTACGGCAAAAAAGAAGTTACGACAATATTTTGAAAGCCACACCATCGTTGTATATACGGACTATCCATTGAAGTAGGTATTGAGTAAGCCCGACCTCTCTGGAAGGTTATCTAAATGGGCCATTGAATTAGGGACGTACGATATTCATTTTTCGCCACGAAAAGCTAAAAAAGGACAGGTACTCGCTGGCTTCCTGATTGAAATTCAGTCGTTCACCCCTGACGCTCTGCCAGAATTGTTAGAATCAGAAGATCAATGGGTGTGGACGATGTACACTGACGGAGCATCCAATTCCCAAGGGGCTGGTATTGGCGTCATATTAGAAGCTCCCTCGGGCCTCAAAATCGAAGAAGCCATTCGTTTAGAGCAATCCACGACGAACAATGAAGCAGAATATGAGGCAGTAATCTATGGTTTAGAACTCGCACGAGAAATGGGCATCCAACGTCTGACTGTCAGAGGCGACTCGCAGCTTATGATAGAGCAAGTGGCTGGAAATTTCGATACCAAAGCACCCCACCTGGCTGGCCTTCTACAAAAGGTAACTGATAGGGCTGTACGCGGTGCGGGTGGTGCGGTTTTTGACCATTTTTTCAAACCAACCCGCGCATGCGGTTTTTCTAATTTTCCAAACCGCACCCGCACCGCGAAACTAAAAAATCGCAGAAACCGCACCGCAAAAAAATGGTGCGTTGTGGTGCGGTTTGGGTGGTTTGGACTACCGCCAAATAATTAAACTATCATAAATAATCATATTAATATTTCAGCAACTCCTAAAGCTTGAAAATCAAAAATAAGAAAACTTTCAACAATACAATAATCTTAATAATGGCTCAACAAAACACCTAAGAAAATACAACAAACTTGAGACTAATAAAGTTACAACAACAACAAACTATAAGTCAATAATCTTAATAAAGTTTCAGCAACACACCTAAAACAACATAGAACAAACTTGAGACTAATTAAATTCCAACATCAATATGAAAGATACAACTAAAATACTTTCAGCAATAGAATTAGTGGGCTTTGGGTTGGGCTTTAACATATTAGACTTAAATAAATATAAAAAAATAGTATTTTTATAATATGCGGTTCGGTGCGGTTTGAACCGCATTTTAATAATTCAAAACCGCAAACCGCACCGCACCGCGCGGTTTAGTGAAAATTCAAACCGCGACCGCACCACGAAGAATTTCAAACCACATTTTTTTTGCGGTGTGGTGCGATGCGGGCGGTTTGGGCAGTTTGATGAACAGCCCTAGTAACTGACTTACGATCGCATTTTCGCCAGTTCGAACTCATACAAATACTTAGGGAGAAAAATCAGAAGGCCGATGCCCTTGCCAAGTTAGCTTCTGCGGGAGGATGCACACGCCAGTCCTCCATATCTATAAGCCGATCAAGCAAAGACATGGAAGTCTATTCAACCTCATTAGAACCTGAATGCTGGATAGATCCGATCATAAAATACTTGACCACCTCCGTGCACCCACCTAATCCGAAAGATGCAAAGCTTCTGCGCCTTCAGGCACAACGCTATTCCATGATTCATGGGACGTTGTACCGAAAATCCTTCAATGGCCCATACCTATGGTGTTTGGGCCCATCAGAAGCTAAAAAATTATTAGAGGAAATACATGAGGGGACATGTGGAAATCACACAGGGGGATGATGCTTGGCACACAAGGCACTTATAGCCGGGTATTACTGGCCATACATGATGACAGAAGCGCGGGATTATGCCAAAAAATGCAACAAATGCCAGCGGTTTGCACCCACCATCCATCAACCTGCTCAAACCCTACACTCCATCGTTGCACCTTGGCCTTTTGCAAAATGGGGTATGGATGTAGTAGGTGAACTACCTAAGGCTGTTGGTGGAAGACGGTATGCTCTTGTAGCCACTGATTACTTCACAAAATGTGTTGTGGCAGAGGCATACGTCACGGTCAGCAAAACAGACACTATGTCCTTCATCTGGAAGCATATTATATGTCAATTTAGAATACCCTGGGAGATAGTCGTGGACAATGGAACTCCGTTCCAAAATGGGAAGGTACAAGAACTATGCGACACGTACAAGATCAAGCTAAGCTTCACCTCTGTCACCTACCCACAGGGCAATGGACAAGCAGAGGCTTCCAACATCAAGAAGAATTTGGAAGACAAAAAAGGAGCGTGGGTAGAAGAATTACCGAAAGTATTATGGGCTTATAGGACAACAAAAAGATCCTCCACAGGGGAATCTCCCTACGCCATGGTATATGGAACAGAGGCTGTCATCCCAACAGAAGTCGGTCTACCTACACTTCGGACAGAGATCGCATCCGATCCAACAACAAACAACATTCAATTGCTGCACAACCTGGACCTTCTAGAAGAAGCACGTACAATGGCACAATTGCGACTAGAGAATTATCAAAAGGTCACAGAACGCTACTACAACAAAAGGGTCCACTCACGCACATTTCGAGAAGGTGATTGGGTTCTACGTAAGGTCACAGGCAACAAGAAGAAGCTAGAGCCTAATTGGGAAGGGCCTTTCCAAATCATTAAAGTACTAGGCAGAGGGTCTTACACTCTAAAGAATGTACGTAGTGGGAAAATCGTACCCCGTACTTGGAATTCAATGTCTTTGAAGCAATATTATTGCTAATAGTTGTACTGTGCAATTCAAAAGTAATACAACAATTTTCCATTTTTTCACGATCTTTTAAATTTCTCTTGTGTATTCAATTCCTTGACATTATTGTCCACCATATTTTACCCAGTCAGACACGTGACAATTAACTTTTTACTCAAAAGGGTTTCTCAATTATACCCTCACCTAACTTTGTAACATTATTCACGTGTACTAAAAAACCACCTACCACAATGGCTATAAATAAACAATTATCTAATGCTTGAAGTTGCCAACATCCCCTAGCAATACACCATATGTCTTTAATCTCAATACATACACCTACACTTCAATAAACAAAGAGCAATAATAATGCACAGTGAGGATCACACCCCTCACGTTGGCACCAAGCTGAATCTCAACAGTTCGTAGCAACAAGGCCACTACACACAATCTGCATACACGATCCTACCACCTCTGCGTAAACGTTACACTGGATTTTGTACAGCATTCTAATCTGACTTGACTAAGCTCACAAGGAGCTACGGCCAGCCATTTCGCAGTCTAATCTGCCTTGACTACACCGATCTGGCTGTCCAACGAAGGTGCACTGCAAACCCTACCCTCTTACCCGCATAAGAGGAGCACCTCCTGCTATCTAATCTGCCCTGACTATCACAGTAGAACCATCTGCTGTCATGCTTCGGATCCCTCTCCAATACACACTAGCTGGTTTGGCAATCCAAGGCTGGGAGGAACTTTTCCTGCAGTCGCACCCATGTCCTGCACAATGGGTGCCTCTGGCAGGAAACGCGACAGCCCAAACGACCCCTCACCACACTACATGGTATGGGTGCATTGGAAAGATACATGGCTCGTAATTTTCACCTCTTTGCATCTGCCTCGACATTCGGTCTGGATCACATTAACCCCTCTGATCCCATGGGAAAGTTTCCGTCTCCAAAGGCCGAGCCCGTTCCGATCAAGACCACTACAACTACTCCCTACGAGTAAGAAGGTCTGCCACCCACAATAATGGCAACGTCGCAGGAATGCAACACACTTATTACTATAGCTTATATTAGTAGATGTTAAGTAGGGGCACACATATTTGCTCAATTCCTTTCTCAATAAACAAAAATGCATATTTGTACTATACCTTAAATAGACAGATGCTAAGCATGCGATCAGAAGGCGATGTATTCTCAAAAATAGCAATAAATTAGAAGTTGTTATTTATAAGTTATGTTACATTAACAATAATATTAACTCCTCATTTCATAATTGATCTATTCTCTACGAACAACTATTTTCTTGCCATAATTAATCCCACTCAATACGACGCATGTACTCTGCCATCACACTCTCTAGCTTCGGATGGCCTAACCCATAACGTTCACATGATATGTAGTACGGGATGCCACTTCTGATAAGCTCCTCCATAGCCCATGTTGAGGAAAGCCACTGTGGGTTGTCAAAGATTCTCCTAAAAAAGGGAACCTTCGTCCACTCACGATGCTCACCTGCAACAACAATGCTGTCAGCTCCAACCTTTCATCAAAACACCTATACGGATCACTCATACAAACACTTAACTGGGCATCCTCTCCCACCATCTGTATAACCTTTCGTTGTATTTCGCACGCAATGGCCTAAAGGGCCTATGAAGCCTCTGATCCGAGTAAACCATACAACTCACACCTGTCATCACGCCTTCGATTAAGTCCTAAACAATAACGACCACATACACTACACACACCAAGACAACCGACAGGGAACAAGGTTCTATTTGCATTGATAATTTGCTCTATTACAATCAACTACATATTAACGGCATAAAGAGCCCAAACAATGTATATAAAGAAATTAATTCACAACAAAACATGACAAGAGTTAACAAAACGATAGTGTGTCGTTCATTCTACGGCACCTCTTTCACCATCTGGCTAGCCCTCTGCAACAGACACAGATCCTGATGCCTTCTGATCAGACGCCACGATGGCAACACTATCTTCAACAACTTCCCCATTGGCATTATACATTGACCCTAGTGCATCGCCCCTCAGCTTTAACTTCTCCAGATGGCACGGTGGATAGGAAATCTGCAAATCCCCAAGTTCATTTAAGTACTTGTCGACGTCATACTCTCCTATTTTTACATCAACGCTCTTACAATACATCTCCAGTTTTGCCCATTTCTCCTCTGGGGTCTGCCTCTTATTACGCAATGCCAGATCCAGGTACTTCGCAGTATCTACTTCAGCCACCCTCGCAAGCTTCCGTTCGGTGATCTCCCGATCTCGAATACGCTGCCTAGTGGTTTCAATCGCTGCCTCTGCTGCCCTCTGCAAAAGTAAAAACATTACGGAATCAACACACGTGTTTTATGTGCCAATTTATTTTCTAATGCATCAGTAACAAAAGAAGAGTCGCATACCTCTGCCATCTCCTCCAACTGCTTCTTGGCTTCGGCTACCGCCTCTTCTGCTTCCTTCAACTTCTTCCCCAAAAGAAGTTCAGCTTCCAGCTTCTGCTTCTTGGCATCCGCTGCGCTGGCTTCAAGACTGTTTGCCCTTCGCTCCAGCTCTGTCTTCTCTTTATCTAAGATCTCCTTATCAGTTTGCAACAACACAATATCTTCTTCAAGGTCGTTCATCATACTGCTAAGCTTCTCCATGCGGGCTTCATGCTGAACGCAGAATTGACTTTTTTCCATCCACTTATTGGTCATATCCACCAAGTCAGCCTTCAGTTTGTCTCTCTCTACTTCGAGTCCGACAGTACCGACCAGCTTCTCCTCTGTGGCAGTCACCCTTTTTTTTGCCTCTGCCAGTTCTGCTTCTAACCTCTTGATGGCCTCCACAAGCACGTCCCGATTCTCCTCGGCCATCTTTCTCCCTGATCGCTCCTCTTCTAATTTCGCCATCTGCTCCGCCAGTTTGGAACCATTCTGCATAGCCGCCGCATATTCTCGCCTTGCAGCCGACACACATACATAGCTCTGTGACAAATCAATTATGCCCATTATATCTAATATTACACACATATCACGAAATGTAAAAAGAGCCTTTTTTTTTTTAATCAACTTACCATCCAGATATGGTCTGATACTTGTTGCAACAAATCACCTTGACCACTCAAAGATCCAATTTCTTCCGTAGGTAGATGGGGTCTGCTTATGCGTAGCATTTCCTCCATAACTTCATTAGACGCAGAGGGGTCATACTCCGACATTACTCCTGCTCTGTCACTTGCTTCTCCCCCTGCAGATGCAGCCGCAGAAGCAACGGGGGCATCTGGCTTCTCACCTTCTGCTAATGTCGATACCACAATGCTATCAGACACCAACTCAACTGCCCTCGAAGGGCGTACAAATAAGCTATCATCTTCACCCAAATCACTGGGGAGGTACACCGGCGTCTGCACGGCAGAAGACGTGAGCTGCTCCAAGAAAGCGCTAGGAGATTCAAAAGTGTTAGTACCCTTCGGGGACACAACAATGACATCTCCTGGATGAGACTCAGAAGCGATAGGCGGTAATGAAGAAACGACAACACCAAGAGTGTCAACACCTGTTACTTTGATAGCCCCTGATTCCTGATACCCAGGGATAGTTTCAGACTCAAAGGCCTTACTTGCCTCAACTGGCAGAGGAGTGGTATCGACTCAAAACCCTCTCCGAAGGCATCCTCTAGAAGCTTGTTTTTATGAGAAGCAGAGGAAGGGCATCTCCCCTCTAAACCACACTTATGGTCAATAGCAGACCCTTCAGACAAATCAGAAGCAGAGGGCAATGCTTCTGACGGCTTCACGCAGACAGCAGGAGACTTCGCTTCAAACGGTAAGCCACCCTGCACTCCATCTCCAATCGCTACTCCTGATAATTTGGACGGAGAAGAGGAAACGACCTCTGCATGAACCACCCCTTCTGAGCCTGTTGCCAAGGAAGACCCACCTGCATGTGAAGTAGGAGACGCCCCAGGTAAATGCCCAACGGGGGCAAATCCCCGTGGGCTCTTGCACAACGAGAGGGCCTGATCTGTTGGTAATTTTCCTGGGGAAAGTCTGGGGATTGCATAGGCAGATCCTTGAGTGGTGGGGACAGAACCTTTTGAGATCCGAAGCGTGGACGAAATGTACTTCGCGTCATCCGAATCTTCGCCAGAGGACTCCTAACACTCCTTTCTCTTTCCTAAGGCTTCTGTGGGCAAAGGCACTTGTTGAAGAGGCTGAATTGGCAGAACATCAGAAGGCGTGGACGATCGCCCTTGGATGCGAGAAGACCTGCGCGATAAATCGCACTTGTCAGGGGAAGACTCTGCAGCCAGGCCAATACCCTCCTTCTTTTTACCCTCTGGGACCCCTTGACGCTTGGCACACGTAGCGTAGGCTTCAGAACACGCCCTTTCGAACTCAGCCTTCGTCAGCGACATAGTTGAAGGAGTATGAGGGGATTTCTTCAGGAAAGCTCCCAGCTGCTTCGCGCATGCTGCGGTAATCTTGCTTAGGGTCATGTCACCCTTCTGCGATCTAACTCGCACAGCTCCAGGGTCGACTCGATCCACGAAACAAAGCCGAGTCATAATCTGCATACAGCAGGGGTTCAATACACCCCTGATACTAATGGCATTCTCCTTAGATTCATGTAGAAGCCCCTTCTCTGTCAGCTTGCTCTGTCGCTCAGAACTCATGCTAACCTGAGGCCAAGAAAAATCTGACACAAAGAACCAAAACAGTAGTATACAAAGTTAAACTAGCAGACAATCATCCAGATATGATTAATTCACATTAAAATCGATAAGAACATAATGAAAAATGTGACTCACCTTTTATAAATACCCTGGGCAGAGGGAAAATTTCCTGAGGCAGGAACTCAGGATACCACGCTCCTCCAATAGCAAAGAAGTATTTATCCCAATTTCGATGAGAGCTATCGAAATTGGTGAAAATTGTTCGATCCTTTTTGGGAGAGAGGTAGAAAGTTTTCCAAGGCTTTCCCTCTATCACCTTGTTCGTAGACTTGATGAAGCACGTGTAAATGTTATCCGATTGAATATTGACATTCCTGAGGCTCCCTATCATCTGAGCCCCGACTATAGATTGAATAGAATTTGGGAGAAATTGCGAAATGTGAGCCCCGGAGTTTGAAATTATCTGAACAAGCAGAGCCGGGAGAGGGAAGCGGAGCCATTCGATGTGTCTCAAACTCATGACTATTTCAGTAGGCTTCACTACGTCTTTAAATCGCCATTCTCGAAGCTCGGCCTCCGAGAGCGTCCTCACCGTGACATTGTCTGGAATGTCGAACGATTTGCGCATGCGTTCGAATGCATTTTTGTATCCATCACGATCCAAGGGTTTGGGAGATGAACGAGAAGACATTATCACACCGAATGAGATGATTGTCGAAGGTTTGAGCTGAAGGAAATCTCTAGGGTTTCTTCGGAGCTTCTCTCTGGAAGTTGGAACAAAGTTTGGGAATTGAATGAAAATTATTTTGAAATAAAAACTACTTAAATGAAAGGTAAATTTTTTAACCGAACGTTTTACTCGGTAACCGTGTTTGCATTAAGTGTAACTTGTCAAGTAATCAAATAATCATGTACCTACGGATTACCTCGGTTTACGGAGAATGACGGCTCTAGGCGAACCTTTTGGTGTTGAAGAGTCGGCCCAAGATTCTAACAGATTAACATACCACGCCTGTCCGAAGCTTGGGCCAGGGGGCATCTGTTGGGCCCAAAATGTTCGGCCCGAAAACACTTACCTCATTTATCAAATATTCAAAACGGAGTATTTTGACAAAGAGAGGTTCCGAAGGCAAAAGCTGTGGCTCAGAGGCAATCCGCGCCTCTGACCCCTGAGCGAGACATTCTAAAAGTCGGTATTTTTGGAGGGAAATTCAGTTATTCTCTTTCCCCCTTTCCAGGGTTCGCTTGAACCAACTAACTGCTTTGTATATTTCATCCTATAAATATGAGATTTTGGGAAGAGAAAGGGATGGAACTTTGAACTGACTTAAGCATCGGAGTGTCTTTCTTGCCGTGATCCCGACGAGTCAAAGGAAAATTTCATCACCGGAGTAGAAGCAAGTTATCATTCATCGTTGGGTTTTTACTTCCGGATATAGAAAGACAAATCGTTGCCCCAACAAAAAGTAATTATTTGGTTGTTTATAAATACCAATTAGATACTGATTAGTTACCTTTTTACAAAAAAAATATATATTTTAGTCAAGTAGCTTTAAGCTTATATTCAAAATTTGGTTAATTGATTTATGTTATGTATTAAAAGTAACTTTTTTAGGAGTAACTCCAAGTTTATGTTATGAAAAAAATAACCAATTAGTATTATTTTCTAATAAGTTATTCATGGTAACTTGGAATTGGAGTAACTTTTTATACTATATGATGACTAATTATTTTCTAAAATAGATTTGAAAGTAATGTAAAAGTATTTTATATAATAAGATATGCAAATTACATGAGTGACTAAATTTTTTTATTAAAAGTTAACGTGTAGTATACTAAATTATTCTTTATTAATAAACTATACGGTATAACTTATTATACTATATGACAACTCATTAATTTCTGAAATAAACTTGAAGGTTACCAAAATATATCTAAAATAATAAAATAGCATAATACAACCTAAAAATAACTGATCATTATACTAAGATGTCTACAAATAAATTTTGGAGATAACCAAAAGATACTGAAATAATTTGATCTAAAAATAAAACTTTTAATAAAAAAAATAACTAATATGTAACTTATCACCATTATAAGTAACCAAAATGTTACTTTTAAGGATGTGGCAAGACATTTTTATAAATAAAATTTTGTAAGTGATTTTTGTAATTATTTTATACTATATGTATGTAATTGTAAAGATCCCAAAAATCTAAAATTAGGACCCAAACAATTTTTTCTTTAAAAAACAGGGCCTCTAAAGTTTTTATAGGCATAAGGACACCATTTGTGTTGAGGTGGCCATGAATATAGCCATATAAATAATATTCTCTTGTACCAGAAGATCTACAAGGTGTATTTCTCATTTTATAAAATAAAAACTCATAACACGAAAAATGTGAAAAGGAGAATCATCGCTATAATAAGAAACAAGGCAATAATAATAATTGGCGAAATTATTAAGGTATATTGAGTAGTCACGATGGTCAGACTGTAGCGGCTGTGTTTCGAATAAAAACAACTACTGAGGTTGTTCACGCGTTATGGATATGACCCCCATATAAAATGTCAGGTGCTTTAGGATCAATACTATATATTGGTTCTATGGTACAAGAACTAACTCATCACATTATATTCCACTTTATTTGTGTCTATCAATCTTATCTATTTTGGTGGGAACTGGGAAGATAATAATAAGAGTTAACTAAAAAAGCCGTACATGCTGGAAAAATACCTAACACTAACACTACTACTTTACTCATTCCTTTTCCTTAAAACAAATGGGATTATTATATAATATATAAGGTAGCTTTTCAAACTAAGTGTATTGATCTATCGATCGATCGATATAGGCCTATGAAAGCGACCTCTCAAGTTTTTGCACCACTCACAATAATATATCTCATTATCTCAGTTACCTTTGTTTGACGGTAACTACAATATGCTGGGAAATCACACTACAAATCTCCCAATTTTCTCTGCCTGCTGCTAGCTCTTCCTAACTAGGGTTTTGTCAATATATTTATTTCTTATATCTCATAATAATAAGAATATTGTAAAATTCGTCTCCATTGGTAATAATGGGACCCTGATTTACCCTCTTTTACAAGATGGAATGTATTGAGAAATAGAAAAAGTTGATTGACATTAAGCAAAATGAACAATCAAAATTATATATATTTATTTATTTATTAATATAATATATAAGTGAGTGTGTTTACTAACCCTGATTATAAGGAAGAACTTTTCTCAAACCCGGTGCTAAGAGTCAAGGTCTTATTACGACTTCAACTATAATTCCAAATTCCAAATTCCAATTCCAAACGGCAATTAGTGTTTCAATTTCCACAAGACACAGGTAATAATAATGGAAAATAACAAAAGAAGTCAAATTGGTTTTGGGAAAAGATACTATATATTCTATAGTAGTATATGCCATTAGTACTACTTTGCTTTTTGATCTATTATTGGTCCATAGTATAAGAAGAATTATAGATAATACAACTATTTGATGGACTAATTCAAACTTATATAATTGAATTGTCTATAGTTAAAAATGAAATTCAAGTTATATTCTCTGTTTTTCACTTACACATATATAATTTCTTATTTAATTAATTAGGATAGACAATTTAGATAATCCACCTTATTTTTTATTATTTAGTCATATTACTTATTTGGACCCTATATTTAGTAAAATATTTCAAATAGACCTTTAAATTCAATATTGATAAAAAAATTTGAACTAAAATCACAAATAATTCACCAAACTAATAACTCATAACAAAAATACAACTATTATGTCTAACAATTGTGTTATTATATTCAATTTTTTTTCATCAAAATTAGGTTTAAGGGTCTATTTGAACTATTTACAAAATATAAGGTTTAAAAAGTAATTTATCAAAACATATAGTCCAAACATATAATTTGTCAAAATACAATAACCAAAGATATAAACTCATTTTTATTTGAACAAAACTTGTAATTTTTAAAAAGCAAAAAGTGTTATAATACACTTTCAAAATTTCCTATAATTTATAGTGAAATTCTAAAAACATCTTTCAAAAATATAGAATTATATTAAAAAGTACCAATAATGACTATTTAAATAAGTAAAATATTAGAATATTTTGTTAACTTTCTACTAGTTATATGTTGAGTTTTGTAGTATCTTTGGAAAAGTTGTTACATTTTCATTTGATTAATTACTGGATTTTGATAAATCGTGATGAATAAGAGATCATTATATCTGAAAAGAAAAATCAATATCAAAATCAAATATCGGATTTTTTTTTTCTTACAATAAGTTTGGGGCCATGGCCACCCTAATAATCCCCTCCTCTGGCTACCACTGACTATAATGTAAAATAAGTAAATTAATTAGCTTGTAACAAACGAAAGATTCCTTTGAGAAAACACAAAAACCAACTTATAAGGAGTAAGACCGAGTTAACGTGTATATTCATATATTTTATAGACTTAGGGAAGTGGTCCAATTAATATGTATTATACGTAGTAATTATATATATACACTACACACACATATATATATATAGTGAGCCCTACTAGATTTTGATGGCTGGGAATATCCAAATATAACAAAGCTACAAGAGGTAGTTTGGAATATCGACAAATAATGGGACCAGTGCTGATGTTCCTTAACAATATATTTATATATATATATTTATATATATAATCTCTACATTAATAATAAATATATATATATATGACTGTATTTCCAAGAGAGACATAACTTGAAAAATTCTAGCTTAGCGAGACACGTGGTAGGGGGCATGAGGTATAAGAGACAATACACGTAGAGAAGAGAACCCTTTAAGGAGGAAATGATATTGTACGACACCGTTTTGTGTCACAAGCTCCATGTATGTATGGACAGTATTCAGCAGCATGAACAAACAACAATAACACCTTTAATTTACAAGTAAAAAGTTTAGTACAAATCTAGCTTGTTATTGCTAGCTAGCTCATATATATCACCTTCACCTGACCTTACCCGTCCGATCATATATATTTGTTGCTTTTTTTTTTAATTAAAGACCAAAATGGTTTAGAGATATACAAGTCTTCAAATTAAGAAAAAATAATGAACTGAAAAACGTGCTGTTAGACATCACAAACTAATAAAAGTCTTATTCGTAAGGTCTACACAGATACGTGAACTTTATATATATAGAGGAAGGAATATAATGTATTCTCTTTTTTTATAATATTGGGGTATCATTTTTCTATTTTGGTACTTGGATAGATATAATCCTAAAATTTTTTAAATGACGGTATACATTATAAGTATTTAGAATATCTTGCAAATTTTCAAGAAATTCTGAATAGTTAACGAAGTCGAAAACATAGTTCAAACTGTCAAATTTTACACGCGTATACAAAAAAACAGGCACGCGTACAACAAACGGTTTAGATCCTGTTTCGGTACTATAATTTATTCAGAATTTCTTGAAAATTTGTAAGATGTTCTAGATAGCTATAATGTACACTATCATATAAAAAAATTTAGAATTATAACTGTTCAAGTGCCGAAATAAAAAAAGATATATCGGTGTTGTAAAAAAAAAAATATATATTGTAATCGCTCTTTATATATATATTAACCTACAGTTTTATTCACGTGCGTGCAAAGTGTTATGCATCCAAAGATACGTTGAACATTCAATAAATTTCAAGATAAATTGTACTTGTTTCTCTCTAAGCAAATTGACGTGCTTGATTAATTATGCATGCATTCACATATATACACTATATATGAAAAAAAAAATTGAATCTAATATCTTATTTTGAAAATTTTCTATATTTCGATTTTTTTTTTGTTACACTTCTTAACAAGTGAAAGTAATTAACTCGATGATTGTTTTTGCTGTCTTATTATGTGTGTGTGTGTGTGAACGTTCGATGCATTTTTAACCGTACTTGTTAATTATTTGGCTTGAACCGCGAGTATGTACTTAATTTTTTATTTCCAAGTGTTAATAATCATACGTACGTATATGATTTTATTTAAGCAAATGTTTGTTTTATTATTGTAAAATTATTTGAGAAGTGGACAAATATGCGAATTACGTTTGTAAATGAAATCAATACTTTTCTTGAGTACCACGGATTTCGATAAAAACATGATCAGCTAATTAAGAAGTTAGCATTTATTACTAGCTAGGTAAGTTATAAGTCGCTCGATGCATATATTTAACTCAAATAAATAACTCTGACACTGCCATTGAAATTACTATATAGCTATAGCTATGTCTTTCAAGTTTCACCTATATAAATATATCAGTTGGAAATTAATTAACCAAAAGATATTATGACCTTTCGGCGAAAGACAGTCACCCAAAGAAAAAAGTATATCCTAATTATAATTAAGTCCTCATCATATTCAACATTTAAAAAATTAATATGATCGATCATATGTGAAAGCAAGAGTTAATTAATGTTAAAAAATTCACCGTTTTTCATCTTTGAAAATTACCACATGTACTCTATTTTTAATTAATGCTGAATTTGTTGATGACCAGTAATGCACAAGCTCCTACTTTATACATATAGAACATGATAACTATCGATTTCATGCCGATCGATCATTGCAATCACCACGATTTAATTAAAGTTTTGTACTTATGACTCTTGCAATTAGAATATATAGAATACGAGTGAAATTTACTCCAAACACTTTGTTTAAACTTCAAAGAAAAACCAGGTGAAATTGACCGGTTTAACTTCCTCCTGAGCGTTTAGACGATTATTAGGAACGAAGAAATATATTTCTTTATTGAGTATTAATCAAGTAATTCGTAAGTTAAATACTAAGTTTAACAGAATATTTTAACGAAATTGTATGTATTTTATATTAAAGTTCGTGAAACTATAATAGTATATATATGTTGTACAAAATATGTATAATTTGTTCAAATATATCATTGTATTGTATGAGCATTTAAAAAAAAAGAATATCTAAAAAGAAACAAGTAATATACTTGTTAAATTATATAATCTTATGTATGTTTAATTAGGGCAAGAGAATATTTTATTTGAAAACATGTTGGTTTTAATTAGGGCATGATCAGAATATCACCAAAGCAAAATGTTCAAAGTATGTGTATGTTGGTTTGATTAGAAAATTTGAAAATTCAATGCAATTAGAAATAACATTTAAAAAAAATATAATTAAATTTCTAATATAAATTTGATTACCAAATATCAAATTTCTTCAGTAATATTTTTATACTCAGTCAATGCATCTCTCTATTCCACATATATCCATAAATTTATAAGCCCCAAGAAAGAAATTTTCACTGAAATTCCGAAAATAAGTCATGATTTTTTACTATATATTGTACGTAAAGTAGTTTAATTATATTTTGGTCTGAAGTCTGGACTCTGAACTGTGCCAAATAACACAGTACATTTAGGAATGAAGCTTTACCAGTAGTATGCTAACCAAGAAACATGAATTTACTAAAGTACTCTGTAAATTTAATCCAATTGGTCGGGAGACAATAAACATAAAATATATTTCAAGTCAGCTCAACTCTTCATTAAGAAGTATATATAGATAGATAGATAACGATCTCAACAACTCTGAAATAAATATTAGACTAATACAATCATATTTTTGGGATGTCATTGTTACTTCTAAGATAAAATAGTACAAACGAATCGCTATCGTTTAAATATTCACTTATTGAATAATTGAATCAACCATTTGATTAATTGTATGAAATTCCTAGCTAGTGTCAAATTATGGCACTATCAATAGTGGATTTTGATCAAGTCTTTCAATCATAACCATAAACTCATTTATCATTGATAGTATCAAATATGTCAAACGGTGGAGATCTATATAGGCCTATAGCCACCTCTAAGCTCCACACCCAAACAAAACTTTATTGCAAAGGTAATAATAAAGGAGTAAGTACCATACTTCTCTTACCTCACCCTATTCATTATTGCGTGTAGTAAGGGTTAGACGGGAAGAATAAGTAAAGTTGAAATTTTTTAAAAGTAAAATAAAACAATAGTTGAACTGTTATTTCTTTGTCACATTATTTTTTTTTTCTTTATTGACCCAAAAATAAATTATTTATAAAAGGACAATTAAAAAAAAGAGAGAGAGAGAGAAGTTGTTGATAGAGGTGACTGTAAAAGAGAAGAGATTTGATTCTATCCAAAGACTTAAGTAGTCCAAATTTTCTTTGTCAGAGATATTTCCTTTTCTCTCTTAAGACATCTATGTCCCACAACCACAATGATGTGAATTGCAAGACCCAGAACTTTAATGGAATATGGATGAACTCTACACATACATGAAAACTTTTCTACATACCAAAAATTAAAATCTCACACGTACCTAATAGTGTCCCAACTCTCATCCATTTTCATTTAATCAAAAAAACGAAAACCCTAATAATAATAATGACAAATAAAAGAGGCAAGTTACATACTGTGACTGTCCCTATTTACACGGACATCCACTGAGGGTTGACTATTAATGGTCTTTGCCCAACAACAAAAAAGTTCATCTACCATTTTTAATGAAAATAAATTTTATAAATACTCGTACAAAAATCTCAAAACCAACTTTCTCGACATGCCATTTGTGATTTAATTTTTCAGAAAATGGTCGAAGAAACAAGACATTAACTACCTAAACAAAAACAAAAAAGAAAGATAAAGATCAAGTAAAAAAAAAAAGGATCGATAAATACAAATATACAATACATTAATAATAGTTGCAATAGGATAATCCATACATGAGAATAAAATTTTACAATAAAAGATAGGATTAGCATAGTGGGATAGTGATAATTAAATACAATAATTAACATAAGCAAAAGGGAAAGTGGGCATTGATCACTGTCTGCTTAAACTATACAACAACAAAAAAAAGTAGGAATTCATAATTTCTTTTTTTCTTCCTTCTTTTCACAATCTAATCTTCTTTTTTTCTTCTTCTCAGTAAATTCCCCAAAATAGAGATTCTCCTCTTCACCCATGCATACCGCCACCTTATCCTTAGTCTTTAGTTGATAAAAAATATGTACATAATCGAAATCTTGAACTTGACTTTGCTTCCAAACTCAAATTCCAAGTCACTCTAATCTCTCTTTTTTTTCAGGTATATCCACAGTGTTGAGAGACAGAGAGTGAGGAAGCAAAAAAAAACCATCACCAAACTAACCCCCTAAATAAATTTTAATCTTAATGGGTAAGAAATCAAGGCAATCTTTCCAATAACCATGACAGAGCTTTCCACTTTTAGCTCTTCATTCTTTTTTCCTTAGATTTTTTTTTTTTACTTGACTAGCTCCGAGACCCACCCGACATCGGGAGCACCAACAGATGGATTAGGATTCGGGTCGACCCGATTGAGAGAATTCTCCTTGCTGAGTTTCTCGAACATTTTTGCACGAATGTCTCTGCCGGACTCCACCCTCTCCATAGCCGGTTCCTCTTCCAGGTCACAGAAATCCAGATAGCTAGGACGGGTTGGGGCTCGGGTAGGAGTTGTGGGCAGGCTACAAAAACCGGGTCGTAGAATTGACCCTCTGGGTGACCCGAACCCGGGAGAACCCTTTTGAGTGTTGCTCCAGGAAGAGGGTAGAGACTTGACCTTACCAAGTCGCAGGTCCCTCAGCGAGGCCACCATTTCATTGATCGAGCTCGAACCAAGAGAACGACTCAAAACATGTGCCATAGGCGACATAGGTGGAGAATCCGCCTGAGGTGTTGCCGGCGGCGAAATAGACGTCGGAGGAGAGAGAAACGGCAGCGTTTTCACGCATGAAGCCTCGATCGCCTGCCTAAGAGGCGAACCGTCGTACGACTCAGCCGCGTTCGAACCTTTGGGACTCTGCTGTGGCAAGACTCTCAGTTGGTCCGGTGTGTGGGCAAAGAAACAGACCCTCCTCCTGCAATTGGTACCGTCCTTGCATGGCTGAGTCCGGTACCGAGCGGGATGAAGCCAGCACTCAAAAACCCCATGAGCAAACTCACACGAGTCACCCTTCTTACAATGACCCTTTCTAAAATCAGGACAAGCCGTACCTGAATAGTGAAACTTCCTGGGATCCCTACGGCGAGCCTTCTCACCAGGATGAGCGTAAGGACACTCTGTCCAGTCATGTGACCTCCCCCGGGCACAACGTCGAACCTTGAACTCAAACATCCTGAAATGATCGCACGAGTACGCGTCAACCGGAGCATCCGATTCCCGACCCGAAACGTCATCATCAGAGTCGGCATCCATGTCGTTCGCCGACTGTAAGTAAGGACTCAGCGCTGACAGAGCTTCATGAAGATAGTACGGAGAGTAATCACCACCATTACAGTCGGAGTTAATAGAGACGCCGCTCAAGGGAAATGGCGAGTACATCTCAGCCGTTGGATCATCGACGGTTAGATCCCATGGAGGGACATGGATTGTTGGATTTGGGCGGTGGGTTTCGCCGAGCATCATTTTGCCAGTGGTGGATTTTTTCTTTTCCTTTGTTTTGGAAGTTTGTTTACAGAAACCCCGGCAGGGTCTCGCTCTATATAAACTGCTTTAGAAGTGGTCTGTAACCGTGGTTAGGTTTGAATAACCCTGGTCAGGTTAAAATATCCTAGGAACTCCATCCATAATATTTTGCAGTGCTGTTAGAAAAGAAATTAAATAAATAAAACAATGGGAGTTTTAACAATCACAGGCCTGTTGGATTTGGGTTATATGACGGTCTCGTTAGAGTAGCGTACGAATTACTATATAGGGGTAAGAATGTAATAAAATCTTAACATTTTGACTCGTGGATGCATATTATGTAGGGTGTAATTAGTACGATGACAGACGGTGTGGTGCGTAGTGTAAAAAATAAAGGGAATTTTGCATTTTCTTTTAAAATTATTTTTATTTGGAACTCGCAAGGCGGTGATCCGGTGGACGGTCCGATACGCAAAGTATAATTTTTTTAAGGGCTTAGTGTAAAATAAAAATAAAAATAAAAATCTCCCCTGACAAAATAAATAAATTGAAATTACATAAAACTCGAAACTTCTAGAGTTTCTATTCAGGACGTGTATTTTAAATTTGGTAGCTACACAGCCAAAATTATATGTTCAAGGCCAACTAGATTTTTTATTTTTCAGCATGAAGACCAACTAGTAATTACTTTCAACTGTCATATGAGTAGTTTTTTTAATTTTTTTTTGTTTTTATCGTTTAAATACATCTTAAATTTAAGTAGAAAGTTTATGTTTCACTAGTTATTCTTTTAAAATAAATGGGTAAATGTATTTTAGAGAGTAATAATTTGGACAGGCATAATAATTTACGATAGTAATTAATGGGAAATACTACATTAGAGTGTCACTCTAGCCTTTACTGATAGGAGTGTTTCTGTTTCTAACATCTAGAAAAATTTTAATCTAAATTTTTTTTGTGGCGTCATACGTTGTCGTTATAGGAGTAATCTTACAAGTTTTTTAGAAGTTCCGAATAATTTATGATATACAAAACATGGTTCAAACAGTCAATTACACTCATATCTATTTTTTTTACATGTGTGTAACTAACTATTTTGAACTATTGTTTTCGATATTGTAAAGTATTCATAATTTTCATAAAACTGATAGAATGCATACTATAATTACAATATACACTATCATAAAAAATAAAAAATTGGTTATAATTTATCTACGTACCAGAAACAAAAACACCTCTACCAATAAGGGCTAAAGTGATCCCTTCCTATAGAATTTTCCAATAATTTGAAAAGTATTTTCCAATAATTTTCCTACCAAACCAAGACAAATCTTTCCAGCGTGCTTTGTCCACTCACACATTTCCTGGGAAAACTTCCCAGAAGGTCACTCATCCCTAGATTACTCTAGGCCAAGCACGCTTAACCATGGAGTTCTCAAGTAATGGGCTACAGAAAAGAAGATGCACCTTCCTGATATAGGTAGTACCCATCAATCCATTTAAGCCATCTTCAACTGTGTAGTCCCATACCTACACAGCCTTAGAATCATCACACTTGACCTTCCCCAGGCGGTGTGGGATTGCACAGCTTACCCGGTCTTTCCCCTTACGGATCACGGGATTCTGACTGTCACAACATGTGTCCATTTTATGGGAGCTTACTATAATTTCTTTCGATGATTGCCTAGTTCTGATCATTTTAATTTTATAATCAAGGTTTTGAACTTTAAAAAAAGTAAGGTTGGACACACATTTAAATTGTACATATTTTTTACACACAATGATGTGTATGAAATTTTAACCATAGATAATTTTAAGTGGAGATCACGTCACTTTTAATTATGTGGTTGAGATTACACATTATTGTATGTAAACAATCTGTACAATTTAAGTGTGTCTCAATTATTACTTTTTTAAAAAACATTGACAATTAAATACAATTTGTTAAGTCCGAACGATTTTGACAAAAATACTAAACTTTAAAAAAAAAATTATATAGTATTATTTTCATAAAATGATGGAAGGAGATTAATATAAAAATACTATGTCTTTCCTTTAGAAAATAGAGTAATTTGTTAAAAAAAAAACAAATTAATGGAAGCATTTAAAAGTTATTATTTTAAAAAAATGGGTAAATACCATTTTGGACATAGTGTTTTGCAAAAGCTACTAATCGGACTCTATGTTTTGTTAAATGATAATTTGGAACCTGCGTTTTGCAAAATACAACAAAATAATACACTCGACAAGATTTCAGTCAAAATATTTTTCAATATGTCCAAAATGTCCTTGTATTTTATTAATTATTTAATTTAATAATATAAAATAGGAAAATACCAGTTTGGTCCCTATATTTTGCCTGCATAATCGATCGACCCCTATGTTTTATTAAATGATAAAACGGAGCCTGTGTTTTGTAAAATGGAACGATATGATACCCTGAGCCCAATTTTAGTCAAATAATTTTTCAATATGACTAAAATGCCCTCATTTTTTTATTTCCTTTAATGAACTTTATTTTTTCTAATATATAAAAAAAATTATTAAACATTTTAAATAAAAAGGAAATATAAAATATAATTGAAAAGTAAAAAGTGAAAAATATCTAAAAAAATCCATCCCACTTGTTGAACCCAAGTAAGCTTCTCCTTCGTCTTCGTCTTCAGGCAGTCGTCGAACATAGACGAAGGTCTAGGGCAGTCGTCTTCAGGCAATCATCGAACATAGATGAAGGTCTACGACAATCGTCTTCATCTTCAGGCAGTCGTCAAACATAGTTGAAAGTCTAGGGCAATCGTCTTTGTCTTCTGGAAGTCGTCGAACATAGATGATGGTCTAAGGTTGTCTTCTCTGTCTCCATCTTTAGGCAGTCGTCTAGGGTGTTTAAGAATTTTGTGTTGATTTATGGTTTTCAGTCTTAAGCTTTTTGGTAACAAGATAATTGTAACGTCCCGGTTAACCATTAGGCCATAAACATGCATCTAACTGTTATTAATAGGCTAGGGTGAAAATCTTGGTCAAAAGGAATTGATATATTTTACTAAAAACATTAAACTGTACATGGAATCCCATAAAAGTGATTACAAAGTTGTTTACAATCCAAAATGATCATTACAGTTTAAGAGTTACAATTTGTCGACCTAAGCAGCAAAAATAGGGTTCAACCCTAGTTCCCCTGAGAAACACCTTGGTTGTGGTGGTCAAGCAGCCGCATATATACACGTCGCCATCTAAGCTCTCCACTCAAGGCTGGGTAAACTTTTCTTTCCCTTTACTTGCACCACATAGCACTCGTGAGCCAAGGCTCGGCAAGAAATCGTTCTAGGGCTTCAGCCCTAATAAGATGATGACTATCAAGTCAATCCTGGGGTCCTGCGCCCTGAATAGATGACTAATGAGTCATTCTAGGGTCCTACGCCCTAAATAGATGACTAATGAGGCATCCTGGGTTTCTGCGCCCTAAGCCATGTGACCATCAAGTCACCTGAACCTTTTTGGCCATGGCTCTGAGTAACTAGTCGTAGACTAGCCAAGCGCTTTAGTTTTCTTCAACCAATTGGTCGGTCAAGAATTTAATGCTCATGTTGATTAGATCTAATCATTTTGACCTGTGGTCAGAACGCTAATGCCGCTCTTAACTTATAAGTCAATTCCATACAACCAGCGCTCAGTACTATTGCTAATCATGACTGATAAGTCAGAGCTTCACGACCAGTACTAAACACCCTAGTCGTTTCTGACTAATCAGTCAGTGCCATTCATAAGTAAGCAATGCTGCCATGCATTTACAATGCAACCAATATCCATATATAGAGCACTCAACATGCCTCATCATTAATCATGTATGTCACATACTTACCTCAGGTGCGAGCGTAAAATAAATAAAGAACGACCCTTGAGAATGATCCTGTCCTTAGGTCCCTTAGCGGTCACCTAATCATAACCAAATATGAAATCCCATCAATAAACTGAGTAATAAAATGTTCCTGGACTAAAACCCAGCTCCTGGGACCTCGAATCCTACTAAAACAGTTAATTGATTCGATCCCGAGCCTTGAAATTTGAAACCCGCGCCTAAAACTAAACAAAAACTCAACCTGGAACAAAGAGGACAGGCGGGTCGTGACCTGCCCCCCATGGGCCGCGGTGCACCCCCAAGACAGAGAGCCCCCTGTCTGGTGCCAGGGGCGGGCCACGACTTGCCCCTGAGGCTCGCAGCGCGCCTGCCAGACAGAGCCAAGGAGAGGCTCTGGGGTTCATTCAAGTAGCGACTTGCATGAACTCGGTCGCGACTTGACCCAGCTCCCCTGCATTTTCTTCAATCTAAACTGAGCAAAATCTTCAACCAAACAATCCCAATTTTAAAACCAAACATCAAAAGTACAATATCACCAATCTAGCTATAAAACCTAAGCCTCAAAACACCTAAAACACCATCATTACCCAATTACACAATCAAACTCTCAACTTACAAACCACCTTAAAAACAAAGTAAAACCTTGAAATTTTCAACTGAAAACCTTACCTTAAATATGAATTAAATCCATTTCAGTTGCTGTAACACAACCCTAAACTCTAAGCCTTAATCCTCAAGCTTGAATTCCTTAGCTTAGCTTCAAAAATTCCAACCCGAGAGAGAGAGAGAAGTAATCGAGAGAGAGAGAGAGAGCACAACTCTGTTTTTCCTGCCTATGAAATCTACAGCCTTCCTTTGGTTAAACATATCCCATGGTCAAAATGACCAAATTGTCCCTAGGGCCATCTAAAGCCTTCAAAGCCACCCAAGGGCAAAATTGCCATTTCCCACCTATCCCGTTAATCATAATTAACGTCCTCCAATTCCTGTTACGCCAAATATCTTCAAGCAATTATTAAATCATATCCCATTACCCACTCATTCCCAGTAATGTACGAAGCATCAAATTACCCCTAGGCTCACCCCGAGCCCAGTAATTAACCCCGTTATGACCAAACGACTAACTTGCGTCCTAGGGTCGTCTCATGCCGAATAGTTCAAACATATCCACATAACAATGTGGTCTCACTCATATATCACATACATGCACATAAATATACAAACATGCCCTCAACTGCCAAAATTATGAAAATGCCCTTCTTATAAGAAGTGGACCCACATGCATGCAATTATCATCATATAGTAATATAATTCACATAAGCATGTATATAATCACATAATCACATATTAAATCAATTATGTGTAATGACCCAACTAATCTAGACTTTGGACCATTAACGAAAACTATACATAGACACTAATTTTTAATAAAACTTACAAGTGAAATAATCATTACTTCATTAAAAACTTGTAAAACAAATGTTAAACTACATAAAATTTAAAGTAGGATATGAGATCCCATTGTTTTAAAAGAAAAACATAACATAAGTGTAAACAAATGAATTACAAGATAAAGTGCGGAAAATACATATAAAACCATAATTAAAGAGACTTCATCCTCGAATCGAACACTCGGTCCTTTGACTCCATTCTACCTCAATACACATCCCCAAGCTTCCAAGAACCTTTCCCGCTATCAAAACTATTTTTCTGCACATAAAAACATAAAGGAGTGAGCCTAATACCCAGCAAGGAAAATCTAACGCATAAATCATATACATAAAATTCATAATGCAACATAAAACATATCATAAACATATGTCACACATACTATAATGGCCATTATTACTTGGGGTCCTATAAACTAAACAAATCATATGCCCATTAGATTTGTGGGGCTTGCTAGCTAAGCAAGTCATATGCCCATAAATTTATTGGGGCTTGTTAGTTGTATAGGTCATATGCCCAAGTCTACAAACATACACAAATCATAAGTTAACATAACACTTAAATCATAAGATAACACATAACATAACATATAAAATCCTATCCTATTTTCCTTACCAAAAGTACCGGGATATGAGAACAGGTTTGGGACTTTGGAACACTCCTAAAAACCATAAATGAAAGGGTGAGTATACTAAAGAAAAAGGGATGAAAGTGATGAAAGAACTATACCATCAAAATACACTTACCAAGAATCTTCTGTTCAAGATCTTAGATTTCCTATTCAAGAATAAAGAATAAAGTTAGGATGTTGAGTAGAAAACTATAAGAACTTAAAGAAAAATGATACTGTACGCCCTAATTCTCCACAGGCTATTAGCGAGCTGAGGTATGGCATAATTATTTATCAGCCACGTGGATGACACGCACCCGGAACTGCTGTTACCAGCTCCCACCTCTTTAACTCGAGGTAACCAAAGGCTTGCTAAGGTTACTAAGGGATCAGGTTAGAAGTATGGACACCGCGGGCTAAGAAGACCTCCAGTTCGAGGTACGAGCTTAAGTTGGCAGCTGTGACCCTTTATAAAGTCAACCACGCAATATAAACATGCATATATCAGACATCACGTGTCTGATATATCCCTGAATTCTCGGACACGCAGCCTAAACGTGCATGTTCAGGCACCCACGACTGGGTTGGGCCGTGCGACCCATTATCCTCCTTACTTATTGATTAGATCACACTTCATTTGTCAGGTTTTAGGAATTAATCATGAATGTCACAGAAGTGACATGATGGGTAAGAAGGTCACGGGATGGCCCCCCTTGCCAACCCCCAAGTGCCCTCTCCTATAAATATGGAGACCGTGAGAGTTGCAAAGGGTTGGATTCTATTTTGTAAAGAAATACCTTGTAAAGAATACCAGAAAACTAGCAATAATATTGGCTGGTGGAGTAGAAGGATTTTAACATTTGAACCACCTAAAAAAGTATTTGTATCACCATTTTATTTCAAGATCATTCATCTGTTACAGTTCATTACTTAGCACTAATCCCATTCTCTTATTCTATTAATTACCTGTTGGCGAAGAACCGCGTCAACAGTTTGGTGCTTTCATTGAGAGCTTGTTAGATTGGTGCTATCGCAAATACCCAACCATGGTGGTCACTCGCTCGAGACATGGTAACGAGGCGGACCAACATGAGGGCCAGGAGGCCCATCATGCCGCCATTTCCGATCATCAGAACCCTGAGGTTCAACAGCGGCCGGGCAAGCAGCCAATAGGCCAGGATGACACTGGAAGTTCGGCACCCCGGCCACCTAATCCGAACCCAGATTCTACACGGCGGTGGAAATGGAGAATGCACAGCTGAGGAGTCAGCTGGCGAAAGCTAACCAGCAGATTCGAGTGGTGTTGTCCCGATTACCCCCTCTTACAATCGACGCTAACGTCAGAAAGTGGCAAGGCGGGAGTCATAAGTCCCGTCGGGGTAATCGGTTCAGGCCTAGCCGGTCGGTCAGACCCCCGACATCAGACTCTACTCCCTCATCGCACCACCGGGAGACCACTTTTGAGGAACCACCTAGGGCCGAGCAACAGTATAGCTGATCAGTCCGGACCTCAACTCCCAGCTCACTTCCACACTCGAGTGCGCCCAGGAGGGCTAGAGGGAATTCTCGAAGGAGATCTGGGGAGGGATCACAGCGACAGCCCGCCCCGGCCAACCGTCCGGCGCCTCGCTCAGACTGCCGAGCACAGGACCCGGCGAAGGGTAGAGCGGAGCGACCCCTACCTAACCTAATTCGCCCTGACGGGACCAGGATAGCATCCCCGGTCAGGCATCCTCCTTCACCGATAAGATATCCGTCTCCTCCTCGGCGAGTCCGAGATGTTCCAGCTTATGGGAGCAGTAGGAGAAATCCACCTTCCGCAGGGCCTTCCCATCGTAGCAGAGCGCCCAGAGAAGTCCCGAATCCTCCTCCCCAGAGGCGGGCTCCGAGCTTCTCAAATGGGAGCTATTGGACCGGAAGCCGTCGAAGTGACCTTTCTGGCGGAGAACTACGCCAACGCATGAGTTCAGCGCAGAGACCTCAAGACGCCCCGAGGGACGACCTCCGAGATCGTCTAAACTCCCAAAGAAGAGACCTGGCGGGAAATGGCAGCCGTGCTTTCCCAAGGGAAGACCTGTCCAAGGTACGTGACAGCGGGAATGTCCCATATAACCTATCTCAAGATGGGAGGGACAATAACCCGCCAAACGTGTATAATGGATCCAGAGCTGTTGAACAGCTTCGGAACAACCAAGGAAATTAGGAACCCTTGAGCGCCTGGCTCAGATGGAGGAGCTAATGAGGAAGCTCCTGTCAGAGAATGAAAAAGACGAATATGATTCAGGGGACGAACTTGAGCTCTTCGCCTCAGCATAGCAGCAACGGCATATCCGCCCGGTTTCCGTATGCCGCACTTGTCCAAATTCAACGGAGACGGAGATCCGTCAAATCATTTGGGTATGTTCAATACCTTGATGATGGCCCACAACATTGGCCCCGAGCAGAGATGTTTAATATTTCCCTCCACTTTGACTGGGCCGGCCAGACAGTGGTTCAAACAAAGTAAAAAACAGTCAATCTGCTCGTGGAAAACTTTCTCTACTGACTTCAAGAGAGCATTCCGAGCTCCCCAGGCTACCCGCACCAAGGTCGCACCCTAGCAAACGTACGGCAGCAACCCGACGGGCCTGTGAAGGCTTACCTGAGCAGATTCGTGAACATCGCTGCTCGGGCCAGAGACGCAGATGACAGCTCTAAGCTCATGGCTTTGAGGACTGGAATCCTCGTAGGAGGGGGACTCTGGAATGAGATACAAAGGAAGGGAGTCAGCTCCGTAAATGAATTCCTAAATAGGGCCCAGGGATGGATCAACCTGGAGGTGGCGCAAACCTCAGCTGTAGGGACCAGCCAGAACCCTGAGAAGCCCGCTGGAGGGGGAACAGAGGTCGTGACAACGATCCAGACCGTTACACAGAACAACTAGTTTGGTGGAGGCAAGAGAAAGGGGAGCAGCGAGGGCAACCAGCACGGCCCAAAGAAGAATAAGTCCGTAGAAAAATTTAAGCCAGTCTACGTGACTTATACGGAGCTCACCCACTCTAGGGAGAACATCTTCCTAGCAAACTCTGCTCGCCTCCCCTGGAAGAAGCCGGAGTCGTTAAAGCACCAGAAGGGAAAGCGAGACCCTTCCAAGTTTTGCCGGTTCCACAACGACGTTGGCCACAATATCGATGACTGTAGACACCTGAAGGATGAGATCGAGACTCTCATCCGAGCCGGCCCCTTGGCTCAGTATGCGCTGAACAGGGTTCCCGCAAGCCGACCAGCTCCGAAAGTCTTGGTCAGTCAGCCCGGGTCTTGGATAGATCAGGACGTCCCTTCTCCCGTGATAGGAGGAGAGATCTCTCTGGAGGTCCTCATTTGGCTGGCACGAGCCGAGGTGCCCAAAAGAGGTACATCAACGAACTTAAGGCTCATAATAGAGTGGAGTTCGTCCCTGAGCAGCATCTGCCAAAGCAGCAACGATTGGAGAGGCAACCAATCACCCAAATTACTATTATTTAGATACTTGTTCATTTGCAAGGTGAATAAGTATCTCATGCAGTTTAGTCATATCATTTAGTCCACGCTAGATATTCAAGTTTTTTGCCTATTTATTGTAATATATGTTATTATTATGGGATTTTTTCATAAATATGGTTTTTTAGCTATTAATATGCAAAAATATGGTAATTAAACTTTTCTTAGTTTATATGAACAAATTTAATTAAAAAAAATCAGATTATGGGAAAAAAAGTATGGCATAATAATGATTTTTTACAAAAATATGGCATAATAATGATTTTTTTACAAAAATTTGGGAAAAAAATCCCATAAAAGGGAATACAAATTTTAAAAAGCTATAAAATAATACTTGTAAAAAAAAAATCATATTTTTGAAAACTTTATTAAAAAACCCATATAAAATGTAATTTTCACTTTTCCATTTCGATTTTTGTATTAGATCCAATATGGTTTATGTAGTAGTTTAATTGAATAACCTTAATTGATATATGGAGATTTTTAGGTAGGGAGATCATTTTTGCTTTTACCAGTAAGAATATTTTTATTTTCGAAATGTGAAGAAATTATAATCCAATTTTTTTTTATATGACAGTGTATATATTGTAGTTATAGCAGACATCTCACTAGTTTTTGAGAAATTTATAATAATTTATAGTGTCAAAATTATGCTTCAAACAGTCAGTTGCACACGTTCTTGATTTTTTTTATATGCTTGTAAATTAGACTTTTTGAATCATGATTTCGGCATCGTAAACAATTCAGAATTTTTCAAAAATTGGTGGGATATGATGTCTTTTATAACTATTACATACACCGTCATATAAAAATATTGAGTTAAAAATTCTTTAGGTACCAGAAATAGAAACGCCTCTATATGAGCAAAAATGATACCCTATCTAGAAGCTCCCTTCATATATATGGGAAATTATTGGTTATTGATTATTTTTTATCACTACCTATAGGTAGTTTTAGTATTTTCGGTACATGAATAAGTTGTAATTTGTTTTAAGGGTGTATAATGTAAGGGTATTCATCAAACCGCTCACACCGCATGCACCACAATTTGCCATGCGGTTGTTGTTTGTATTTTTGCCAAACCACACGGTGCAGTTTGCAGTTTTGAATTTTATAAATGTGGTTCAAACCGCACCGCACCACATCGTTATATATATTAATTTTTATATATATATTTTTTCAATTTTACTACATTCAAACTTAAATACATATATATATTTATATAGTATATTTCACTACTACAAAATAAGGCTTTCTCCGCGGTTTTTTTCCTTAATATACTGCGTATTTTGGAGTAATAGGATCCGTAGTGTATTCGACCACAGAGAAAAGTTTATGAAAAAACCGCAGAGAAAGATTTTTTTTTAATATATAATTATTTTTGTTTTCTTTTCATATATAATTTGATTTTAAATTATTTTTTTTAATACCAATAAAATTATATTAATAATACTATATTCAATACAAAATTATATTTAAAATTTTTAATATAAAATACCATATTTATATAATAATATAACATATAACATATTATCGTATACATAATTTTATAAATTATTATCTAAATAAACATAATATATAAATAAAAATTAAGAAAAACATTCAAATATCAAAACTAATTAAAATATGTCATTTATATATACATAAGTAGTTTAATATACATACATAAGAAAAATTAATAAGAATATACGAATCAAGTTAGTAAGTTACACATAAGAAAAATTCGAGTTCATAAATAAATGATGTCAATCTTGCTAACGAGTCGGTTTGTAGTGGGAGTAGATCGTCCTTGACATTGAATACGATTTTGTCAAACTACTACATAATTGACATATAAATATAAATTAGATGATTAAGTACTATATATATATATATAGTTTTTCTTAAATAAACAAAAAGTATAAAAATATAACATCCTTTCTTTTTGATAACTTCTACCAGATTTGGTGCATTTACAACACAACTTTTAAGTTAAATATTTTTTTCTTAAAACTGTCATGCATAATTTCAATCAATATATTAATCTTGAAAAAACTAGACAGAGTTTCCTCTATTTCTATAGCATATCACAAATTATTACTACCTATAAATTCAATTCAAACAAAGACAACAATTAACATGCATAATTTCGTCCACAAACCACCACAACACACAGAATTCGCAAAACTTACTTCACTAAGACACACATGTTCTCAACCTTCTGTTATCTTTGCAGCACACAATTTTATCTCACAACCTACTTCTCTAAGGATGACTATCTAATATATTCAAACTCCTCTAACAATAATTTGTATAATATCCAAAAGAAAAATAAAACATTAAGTAGTAATTATTACTCACCTTCAAAATTAATCTTCAACAAATACAACACATACACTTCAAATTCAAACAAGTATTTCCTGCAATAAAAGTTTAAACAATGATTAGTATATATGGTAATTGGTATAATATAAAAAAATTATGTAAAAAATAATATATTGTAAATAATGAACATAATTAATATTAACAATATGAAAAAATAAATGAATTAGGTATTAATATCCCAAAATTCGAAATATTAAAAGATAAAAAAATAAAGTCAAGTTTAAGAGATCAATGCTTGTTTTGAAGCATGAAAATGTCTTCTAGTCCTTCACAAACATTAAAAAATGTCCAAAAATTGTAAAAAAAATATCCAAGATATAAACATACATTAAAACCCTATTATACCTACTCAAAATTTCTTCATTTTGCCCTAAAACTTCAAAATAAATCATTTTTATGAATATATACATGATTTAAATTAATGTGAAAAAAAATTATAAAATAACATATAAAAAGGGTGAAGATGGTGATTACCATGGCTAGGGTCGATGATTTTTCCGTTCTCGCGCCGACTAAAATGAGGAGAGTGAAGGGTCGAGGTCGAGTATATGGGGAAGGAGAGTTTTTTTTTGCGGTTATGTTTAAAAACCTGAAGAGAAAAATCTACTTGAAAAACCGTAGAGAAAAGTAGTGAAGCTTTTATCTGCGATTTTTTCAAAATAGAAGTGGAGAAAAGTCTCCGTCTCCCCATTCAAATTTTTACTCAGCGCTTTTTATTTAAGTTTGAAAAAAAAAAGTGCAGAGAAAGTGTAACGACCCAAATTTGTTAATAAGGCTTAAGAGCATTGATTAGTGTGCCTGGAAGGCATAATGAGAATTATGTGTGATTTTAATGAGTAAAATGCATGATTATGATTTAAAGCACGTTATATGACCCTTTGAATATTCGAGATGCATGACTATGTGTATTAGTATGCATGTAGGCCCTAATTAGGTTAGAAGGGCATAGTCGTAATTTTGGCCATTATGGGCATAACTATAATGATATATGTGATAATTGTTGAGACCACATTATTATGTGGATATATCTGTGATCTGTGACTCGAGACGATCCTAGTCAGCGGTTTAGCGAAAAAGTCATGGCGGGGATTTATACCCGGCTCGGGGCGAGCCTAGGGGTATAAATGGGAATTTAGTGAGTATATTGGAGTCGATTTTGATATTGAGGAATATAATTGGTGATTAATTAGGTATCGGGAGGTAAGCGGAAAATATTAAAGACACTTGAGGAATTAGCGGGAATTGGGTGAAATGACTAAAATGCCCCTAAGTGGATTAAAGGGTTTAGAATTAAAAGGGAGGGCATTAAGGTCATTTGGCTTTTTAAAGATGGGTATTACTGAGGCTTTATGTTAGTGGAAGTGGTAGAATACTACAGAAGTCTGAGGAAAGAAAGAAAAGAAGGAAAAGAAAGAAAAGAGAAAGGGAGGAAACTGGTTGTCTAAGGGTCGGTTGGTGATCTCCTTCACCATTTCTTTGTGTCTTCTTGGAGCAAAATTCAGAGGAGAGCTTGGTCAACTAAGCCATAAGGTTTCTGAGCTAAGCTTGAGGATTTGGCAAGGGTTTAGCAAGGATAGGCCATCACTTGAGGTAAAATTCTGTAGTTCCTTCAGTTCTGGTTTTGGTTTTTAGCAAAGATATTTAAGCTCTGTTGATGGGGAATTCTAGGAAATTTGGAGCCAAGGGTTAAGGAAGAGCAAGCCAAGGAGGTCTAGAGGCAACTAGAGGTCGAATTTCCATCAAAGGTATAACTCTGAGCTTTTAACTTTGATATTTTGACTGGTTTCTGCTGAGTTTCTGAGCTTAGGGTCAACTATGGTGAATTTTGAGTTTAGGGATGCATGTGCATGGGTTTTGAGTATTTGGGGTGCTTGGGATGAGTGGAGTGTGTTAAGAAGCTTGTTTTTGAGTTTGGTGAAGGTTTGGTTGAGTTTGGTTCGAGGAAATCGCAGGAAGGAGAATTGAGGTATTGTCTGTCTGTGACTAGCGCTACAGCGCTAGCCTTTGGGCGTTGTAGCGCTAGGCCAAGCTTTCTGGGGGAATTTGGTTATGCTTGTAGCGCCCTCCCAAGAGCGCTGTAGCGCTGCCCTGTTTCCAGAAAGGGATTTTAGGGTTTTTTGCAAGGGTTTTTGACCAAGGGTTCGGGGTTCGATTCCACCACCTTGTTTGGTGGAACTTGGACTTCCCGGGGGGATCGAGATTGGTCCCGAGGCTAGGTTTTGGAATTGGGGTTTGGTGATGACTTTGACCTATGGTTGTGTTTAGGTGAGCGCTAGGGCTCGAGAGGGATCGTGCTCAAGGAGTCAAGTGATCAAAGCTAACGAATCGAAAGGTAAGAAAATTGCACCCGGTTATATGTTTGTGATAGGACTAAGTGCTCCCGATAATTGTACTATGTCAATGTTGGTATTATGCCATGGGACATGTGATAGCGCCTAAGAGTGCCGTACACAATATTTGCGCACAGGGCGCGGCTTGGCCTCTAGTAGCCTAGGACAGCTTAATATTCACTGAGCTCGGTTTACGAGGGCCGGAGTCAGTGGGATAACGGAGGGTGCGGCCTGAGGGCGCTAACCCTAGTTATCATATGTGATTTGGTGTATGCTATAAATTGATATGTTTAGTATGCTGAATACTTGACTATTCTGAATGTTGATATGGTTAAGAATATGTGATGCAATATGAGATATTGAATTGTCTGTTGATTGCTTATGCTCTGTTGTTGTGTTTTCTTGCTGGGCCTTGGCTCACGGGTGCTACGTGGTGCAGGTAAAGGCAAAGGCAAGTTGGACCAATCCTGAGAAGGAGAGCTGCGGGGTTGAATGTACATAGCCAGCTGTTCGATCATCATGGTTGAGGAGGGGATCAGGACAGAGATTGCCTAACTGTCTGTTTTGCCTTAATATGGCTTGATATTGTATTTAAACCTTATGTCTTTTGTAAACGGTCTTTAATCTTGATATTTTTGGGATCCCATGTAAACAGGAAATGTTTCTTTATGAAAATGTGACTTTTGAGACCAAAACATTTTAACCCTAGTTCCTTTATAGTTTCATTAACACGTTTTTAATTAAATGACTTGATTAGCAAGTCTAGCACTTTATAAACACACAGTGTAACGGTCTTGGCTATCCAGGGCGTTACAAAAAGTCTATATTGTTAGTAGTGAATATACACAATATTTAGAAAAATTTCAACATAAATATATTATTCCTTAATCAAAACCTTTATTTTTATATCACATTTTTTATTTGTTATTAGTTTGTTGTATTTTTATTGTTTTGCTAAAAGTTTATAAGTTTTTTTCTTTTGTAAGCATGCAAAATTCATTAATCAAACCTCCATATACAAACTACAGTTAACCCAAAAGGGAAACTAGAGCAAAAAGCTGAGCAAAACAATATCTATACAATTAATTCCCCAAACCAATGTCTATCTATCTCAGAGAGTCTATTCTGTAAAAAACTGTTCCCTCTAGCTTTAATGTCCCGCTTGATATTTCTAACTGTACAGTCAATACTAAGAACTTTGTCATCCCACAGTGCAGTGTTACGCACTCTCCACAAATAGTATGTAGTTGCAGCTAAACTAGAGGCATATATCCTTCTCCTGAAACGAGAAAGACCCTTCCCTCTGACTAGCCATCTCAATAGACCTTGTAGACTCCTTGAATTTGAATGCTAACCGAGCCATCTCTTCACTTCTATGATACAACTTCTGCTATAACAATAAGAAAAAAATAAATGCTCTTAATCTTCTCCAACATCACCTCATATCACACAGGTTGGGTCATTTGCTACTCCAGTGTTATGAAGTATAGTCCTTGTTTTTAATCTGTTCAGGTTAGCTAGCCAAGTAATAAAAGCATGCTTGGGAGCTATAAAAGCATTCCAAATAAGTCCTGTCCAAACCAAGTTCCCATTCTCTGCCACTCCCATAAATTTTCCATAAAGTTTATTAGTTTGCTGTATATTTATTGTTTTGTTAAACAATTTTTAGTTATGAGTTTTATTATGAATCTGTATTAATGATTATGTTTAATTGTTAAATTATTTGGCAATAGGTATAAGGCACCCACACCGTACTACACCACACTGCATTTTTGCGGTGTAGTTTAAGGTCTATGTGGTGTCATTTGCGTTTTGAAAAATTGCTCAAACCGTATGTGTGGTGCGATCTGATAACCAACCATGTGGTTAGTTAGTTAGGAAACTGTTAGTGTAGCTCAAATTTACTTAGCTCTTTTCTTTGTAACCAATTCTGTTGTAACAGATTCGTGCTTGGTTGTATTGATTCGCATTGTATATAAATAAAGAGCTACTTAATGAACAATGCTTAAGCTTTCTAAGCATTTTGTTCTGAGGTTTTCATTATTCTGTTTTCTTCCTCTGCATTCTCTTTCATGGTATCAGAGCATCATTGACTGACGTCCATGGCTTCTTCCGGCGATGACTCGTCTCTTGTGGGAGTCACCGATCCAATACCTCAGACCTCTACTCACGCTTTACCTCTTATTCAATCCTGGAATCCTTTTTCTAATTCTCTCAGTTCTTCTTTAACTGTCAAACTTGATCGAACAAACTTTTTGGTGTGGAAGTCTCAAGTTGTTCCCACGGTGATTGGCCATGATCTTGATGAGATTCTGTTCAGTAATGAAGCTCCTCCTTCAAGGCTTATCAATGGTGATGTCAACCCTGTGTTTACTCAATGGAAGCGTAGAGATCAGCTTTTACTTTCGTGGCTTCGATCCTCGATGACTAAAGGTGTTCTTGGAACTGTTTCCAGTTATACTAGCTCCAATTTTGTTTGGACAGCCCTCGAGCAGAAATTCTCTAGCCAATCCAAAGCTCGATTGTTGCAGCTCAAGAGTCAATTATCCACGATTCAAAAAGGTACTCTTACTGTTTTTGATTATGTTGACAAAATCAAGATGCTGTGTGATTCATTAGCTGTTGCTGGTCATCCAATTAGTGATTTTGATCTAATCTTGCATCTGCTAAATGGTCTTGACCCTGAGTTCGATCCTGTGGTGTCTGGAATTACAACTCGAAGTGACAACTTGTCCCTTGAAGAAGTTCAAGCTCTTCTTATGTCGCATGAGACTCGTCTTGAACGCCACAACTCTGTGATAGATCTGTCTAACAAAATGTCTGCTAATCTGACCTTTGGTTCAAGAAATGGTGCTTATTGTCCCTTCAATACTGCTAGCAAAGGTTCTTGAGCAGAAAATCAGCCTAAGTCTTCTGGTCGTGGCTATTCTAGACTTTATAATCAGAATCCCAATCGCCCCTTGTGTCAAGTTTGCATGAAGTATGGTAATACTGCAGTTACTTGTCATTACAGGTTTTATATGAATTGGGTCACTCCAAAGCCTAATTCTTCTCAACCTCAAGCTCACCTCATTGAACACACCTTTGAGTATGATCCATAAGCATATGTTGCTAAATCTATTTCAGATTTCGGGGATGATGCAGGGTGGTATGCTGATACTGGTGCCACAAATCACATAGCATTCAACATGGAGAATCTTGATTCTGCTGTCCCGTATTCTGGTCAAGAATGTGTAGCAGTTGGCAATGGTAAGAAGCTTGTTATTTCTCACATTGGTAAAGCTACTCTATCTCCCAATTCTTCTAACCCATTGCATCTAAACTCTGTACTATAAGTTCCTGCTATTACCAAAAATTTAGTGAGTGTTTCTAAGCTAACTGATGATAATGATGTTTTCTTGGAATTTCACAAATCATGTTGTTTTGTTAAGGACATGCAAACGGGGGCAGTTCTGCTCAAAGGGAAGGTTAAAGATGGTCTTTACTGTCTAGGGGAAGATAGCTCGAGTCTTTCTACCAAATCTTGGGAGTGTCGTCTTGTTACTTCTTCTGAATCCACTCCTGCTTACACTAATTGTCTGAGTTGTAATAATTCTTGTACTAAAACTGTTCATTCAGTTTCCAATTGTAACTCAAAATCCATTAATAAAAACTCAGATATTGCTCTTTCTCATTCTTCTCCTACTGTCCTTACTTCTATGTTGTCTTCTGACATTAATTTGTGGCATTGCAAACTAGGACATCCTGCACCTGCAACTTTAAGTAAAATACTGTCTAGTTTTAATGTCCTTCATTCTCTAAAAAATCTAAGATTTTGCAATGTATGTCAACAAGGTAAAAGTCATAAATTTCCCTTTTCATTATCCACTAGCAGAGCTTCTCAACCTCTTGCACTTCTCCATACAGATCTTTGGGGTCCTTCCCATGTAGCTTCTAAGGACAATTACAAGTACTATATTATCTTTGTCGATGATTATAGTAGATTCTCCTGGATTTTTCCACTTACTCTTAAATCTCAAGCCTTTGAAACTTTTATCCAATTTAAGGGTCTTGGGGAAAAACAGTTCAATCTCCCTATTAAAAGAGTACAGGCTGATGGTGGAGGTGAGTATAGGCCTTTTGCAAAGTTTTTAAGGGACCAGGGTATTCTTTTTACACAACCATGTCCCCATACTCATGAACAAAATGGCGGAGTTGAGAGGAAGCATCGACATGTTACTGAGACAGGTTTAACTCTTTTAGCTCAGTCTGGTTTGGATATGTCTTACTGGTGGTTTGCTTTTCAATGTGTCGTGTATTCCATCAATAGAATGCCTACACCTATGCTTGACAATACTAGTCCTTATGAGTGCCTATTTCATCATGCTCCTGATTACACTCTTTTAAGCCTTTTGGGTGTGCTTGTTTCCCACATCTCAGACCTTATCATCACCATAAACTTGAGTACAGATCTGAGCAATGCTTATTTTTGGGATACTCATCTAAGCATAAAGGTTTTCTCTGTGAGAATGCAACAGGCAGACTTTTTATTGCTCGCAATGTGGTCTTCAATGAGTTCTATTTTCCAGCAGCTCATTCAGTTGCTGCCACTTCTGAGGTTCCTTCTCCTGCTGCTTATCCTTCTGCTACGTTTTTTACAAACAACAATGCAGTTGGCACTAATCATGTTGTTTTACCTGCTGTATCTGATGCAATGGCTGAGTATTCTTCCACTCATACATCTGCATCTAGTCCTACACCAGTTGCCACTACTGCAGATGTTCCTGAACTAGTTGTAGCTCCTGAAGTTTCTGCTGCATCTGTTGAACCAGCTGTACCAGTTATGTCATCATCTGCTACTTCTTTATCTGAGCAGTCCTCAAATGGCTCCCTTTGCCATATCCTGTTGCTAGTGCTTCTTCTTCGACTTCCATGTCATCTGTTGCTGCGCCATTACCCCCTCTCAAAACTCACTCTATGACAACTCGGGCTCAAAATGGCATCCATAAGCCTAAAGCTTATCTTGCCACCAAACACAAGTTGGTTGAATCTTTGCTCCTTCGAGAACCAAAATCTCTCAAAGCTTCTCTTAGAGATCCAGCATGGTTTACTTCTATGCAGACAGAGATGAACGCCTTAGTTAAAACTGGAACCTGGACTCTTGTTCCTTACCAACCTTCTATGCACTTAATTGGAAACAAGTGGGTACATAGGGTCAAATTACATGCAGATGGCTCCCTTTATAGGTTCAAATCTCGGTTGGTTGCAAAAGGGTATTTGCAGCAAGTTGGCATTGACTTTGAGGACACATTTAGTCCTGTTGTAATACCAGTCATTGTCAGTCTGGTTCTTACTTTGGCTGTCTCCTCAAATTGGGATGTAAGGCAGTTAGATGTCTCTAATGCCTTTCTAAATGGACCTCTGCAAGAAACAGTTTATATGACTCAGCCTCAAGGCTTTGAGGATCCCTCCAAACCCTCTCATGTTTGTCTTCTTCATAAGACTCTTTATGGCCTCAAACAAGCTCCTCGAGCATAGAACCACAAACTCACACAAACATTACTTAGCTGGGGTTTTCAAGCATCCAAAGCAGGCACATCTCTCTTTGTCTATGGTAGCTCTCATACTCTTATCATTTTACTGGTTTTTATGGATGACATATTGGTTACAGGTCCAAATTCCCAACTTATTCAAAAACTCATCTCAGATCTCAACTCAGCTTTTGCTTTAAAGGATTTGGGACAAGTTCACTACTTTCTTGGTGTTGAAATACACAGGAATGAAGAAGGGTTGTATCTTTCTCAGAGCAAATACATCACTGATTTGCTTGTCAAGGTGCACTTGGACGGTGCCAAAAACTGTGCCAGTCCCACTAGTAGTGCACATAAGCTTGCTCTTACTGAAGGTACTCCGTTTGAAGATCACACCTTGTACAGAAGCACTCTTGGAGCATTGCAATTTTTGACCCTTACTAGACCTGATGTTGCTTACATCATTAACAAATTGTCTTAATTTATTCATGCTCCTACTAATGTTCATTGGGAAGCTTGCAAACAGTTGCTCAGGTACTTGAAAGGGACTGTCTCAGAAGGCCTTCTTATTCGACCTGCTCACAGAATGTCCATTGCAGCCTATTCGGATGCTTACTGGGCCAGCTGCTTGGATGATCGTCGATCAATTGGAGGCTATGATGTGTTCTTAGGCTTGAATTTTATCTCCTGGTCTACTAAGAAGCAACAGGTTGTTGCTCGTTCTTCCACAGAGTCTGAATTTCGTGCTCTAGCCAATACCACAGCAGAAATCAAATGGTTGCTCTCTTTGCTCACTGAACTTCAAGTCACCCTTGTGGATGTTCCCATTATTTGGGTTGACAATCAAGGTGCTGCTGCCTTGGCTGCCAATCCTGTCTTTCATGCTCGATGTAAACATATCGAGATTGATCAACATTTTGTCCGAGATCAGATTTTAAACAATGAAGTCTCAGTTCGTTATGTGCCTTCCGTTGACCAGGTAGCAGATGTGTTAACTAAAGCTCTTCCCAAAGATCAGTTTCATTACTTAAAGACCAAACTCAAAGTGGTTCTTACCCCTTTTCGTTTGAGGGGGATGATAACCAACCATGTGGTTAGTTAGTTAGGAAACTGTTAGTGTAGCTCAAATTTACTTATCTCTTTTCTTTGTAACAAATTTTGTTGTAACAGATTCGTGCTTGGTTGTATTGATTCTCATTGTATATAAATAAAGAGCTACTCAATGAACAATGCTTAAGCATTCTAAGCATTTTGTTATGAGGTTTTCATTACTCTGTTTTCTTCCTCTGCATTCTCTTTCATGGTCTAATAAAATTGGCAAAAAATTGCACCACCTGCACCGCAAACACCCCTAGTATAAGGTAGTTCTAGTAAATTTTCAAGAAATTCTTGATAATTTAGGATGCCGAAATTAGGATTCAAGAATCTTATTGTACGAGCGTATGGATATCAAAACAAGCACGCGTGCAACAAACTGTTTGAAATCCAATTTCGACATCCTAATAATTATTCCGAATTTCTTGAAAATTTGTGGAATGTCTTCTTTAACTTTATTGTACATAGACATATAAAAAAAATAAATTTTTAACTTCTCTAAGCGTCAAAAATACTAAAAGTACATATATAAGTAACTATATATATGATATGTTTCACATGATAACACATGAAAATAAAAAATAAACAAGTAAATCAAACACGACAATATTTATGAAAAAAAATTAGAAGAAAACATTTCATTACTAATATTATATTTACGTTAAAACATAGCTTTATGCATAGAGAATAATTATTTAAGAAACTTCCATTCCCATGGTAATAAAGAAAATTCATTTAACTATAATGCAAAGAATAAAAATTCTATTTTTTTTATCCTACAATCTATTTATATCTTCTTCTTTTTTTCGGTCAAATATCCATCATATCTATTGTATATGAATTTAGCACCTTAATACCTAGAGAGTAAATTGTAGTTAAAATATCTAAGGCTTGATTGGTATACAATCAGGATCCTATTTTATGAATTTGGAAACAAAAAATCAGTAGGCCCAACAAAAATACATGATTGGTTCAGTGATTTCAAAAATTATTTTCAAATTTGAATCCAAAAATTAGGCCAAAAACTGAAAACGATAATATCACGTTTTCATTTTATCCAATCCTAAAATTCAAAAAACTCAAAGTTTGACTTTTTTTTTTAAAAATGCATTAAATTTGACTTAAATATTTAATAATATATTTCAGTTACCTATTTCATTAAAAATGTTATTTGGAGGTGTATATGTGTTTATTATAAATCTTAAAAATTTAAGCATTTTTTTGTACTTAAATTCAAGTAATTTTATAATTATGTATTAATTATAAAATAAGATATTTGATTATAAATTAAAAAGATACAAAAAATATATATTTAGAGTTCAATGTGTAGATAATGTAAATATTAAAAGATATAAGGATATTATTGATAATTAAAAGTAAAAATTTGAAAAGAATACCATATATAAATAAAAAAATATTATTGTATGTAAATGATATAAAGAAATTTAGTTTGATTAAAATTTAATATCATGTAATATTTATTTACAATTATTAAATTAGTTTTCAGATTTAACTGAACTAATCACATATTCTGATATTGTTATATTTTTAGATTTTCTACCAATTATAGATTCAACTTTTTAAAACTAAAAAATAATTCACAGACTATGAACCAATCATATGTTCAGAAATATGTTTTCAGTCACAATATTCAGATTTTCATTTCAGAATAACAGTTTTTAAAATATTGTATTTTTATAACTAATTTTTTTTTCCAGTAAATATATTCAATGTTTTAAAAATATTGCATTTTTATATTCAAATTTTTTATTACGATAAATATACTTAATATTTTTTAAATGTTACATTTTTATACCTATTTTTTTATTATTTTGAAAAATAATAAAAAAGTTTACACATTAATATCTCTAGCTACACAAAGCAAATATTGCACTATATAATTAGGTGCTTTACCTAATATCTACATTTCCAACCTAACTAAATCAAGTACATTAATTGACTCTTCTTTGAAGTAAATTTAAATAAATACTTATATCTGAAACGTGTTATTAATTCGTAAGTCGTTGATTGAATTGAATCACCAAAAGTCATAACTTAATGAACATTTTTTTCACTTTGTTTAATTTATTAGGGTTTTTATTAGCAATGAATCTTTTTTCTTTTTTTCCTCTTTCCCTACATTTATAAATGCCATATTTTCTAATTGCTGAGGAAAAAAAAACAAATAAAAAAGAGTAAGTACGTATGTACAGCAAATGAGAAGAGTATACTTACGGTTTAATCGATCTCGATCGTCATATATAATATGTGTTTACATCTTGAGATAGTAACTTAAAGTAATTAACATATCCTTACAACTTTTTTTAGGACATACAGATTAATTTATTGATATAAGTGTCTGTTGATGATTAAATTAACAATGTACTAAATTAATTTAAAATAATTCAAGTGGCCTCGTTAAGTTTTTAGCCCTCGGTAATTAAACTTAAAGCAAACGCTCATAGATTTTCAATTAAGTGTTTAATATAAATAGAGAGAATCCTTAAATAATAATAATAATTTTGGACACATTTATTTTTACAACAAATATTTTCAACGAGTTCTTACTTTATTTTTCCATTTAACGAAGAGAGCATCTTCATATTTATTCTAACAACTAATTACTTAATAGTTCCCTGAGAAAAAAAAAATTAATTGCTAATAGTTTGAATTAAGCTAAAATGTTTACCTAATTCATTTTAAGTTCTTGTCATTAGTCATTCATCAATATCAGGAATAGTTTTATACTTGATATTCTCGATTATAAAGGGCTAAGCAACAATTCCCTTCCATATATTTTTCTTAATTGTCAATGTATGAGTGACCCCATTTTCTTTAAAAGAATATATCCTTTTGAAATGAAAGGGTTATTTACGGTGTCCATTTACTCATTCACACGTATATTAGAAAATAATAATGGAAAGTCATTTTCTTAACCTGAAAAAGCTGTTATCATAATATTAAAGTAAATTAATTTATGCTTATAGTCAACCCGTGCTAATGGCTAGCATTTATAATTTTATACAATAATGCATATATGTATTTATGTTTATTGAATGATGATGAAGTAAACTGCTAAACATGATCTTATTCTAGCACAATAGACAAAAAAAAATAAAAATAAAAAAGTTTGCAATTTAATTAGTTACAATATTTATATAATTACTTGAGAAAAAAACATTGTCTAGGTGTATACATATTAGACTATTTTTGGATGAGAGCTAGACCCTTAAAAGTCATATTGGATAGAGAGCCTAATTAGAATTTATTATTATATATTATCTTTTGTATTGTTACGGGCACTATTTGACGTTACATTATATATTTTATTAAATTGTATTAATCATTATATATCGCCTCAAAGTGATGTTACAATATTAGACACTGTCCGTTTTTCGTAACAGTATTTATTTTTATATTTTTTTACTAAATATAAAAAGATGGAATAATTGCATCAAAACTTCTTGAGTAGTTAATACTTAATTTTCTACCTAAAATATTTGGCAGTAAAACTTCCTACAATTAATAATTTGTTGCAACCTTACTTCTTACTATTATGTTAAACTTTAAATTTGACTAAAATTATAATAAAAGATACATGGCAGCATCATATAAATAAAAATAGTTTAATTTACTAATTATTATAAAAATAAATGAAAAAACATTTTAAAATATTAAATAATTTAAAAATGAACTAAACAATATTAAAAATTATATTTTTTTAAATGTGGGACATGAAATTTTGAAAATAAAAACTAAACCAAATTTTTATAAATAATTATAAAAATAGTTGATAAGTGATTTATATATATACATACAATCAATTTTTTTTATTGTTTTTTGAAATCATATTAAGTTTAATTCTATTTATAAATATTTTAATTAATTTTTTTCATTTTAATAATTATAAATAGAGTTTTATTCCCGAAATTCCAAATTTCACATTAAAACAAATCTGTTTTTTTTTGTTTAATTTTCAATAATATTATAGTTGTTTTTTGTATTATGTAATATATTTTAATATATTTTCATTTATTTTTATAAAAATGATTAAATTAAACTATTTTTGGACCATTATGATGTTGTCACGTGTCTCTTATTATGATTTTAGTCAAACTTAACGCTTGACTTAATAGTAAGGAGTGATGCTACAACAAATTTTAATGGTAGGGAGTTCTGTCGCCAAATATTTTACATAGAGAGTTAAGTGTTACAAAATAAACTACTTAGGGATTTTTGCCGCAATTATCCCTAAAAAGATTAACATTGTGGCTGCGTTTGATTTGGTGGAATTGAATGATAAGGATAATGAGGTAGAATAAGAATGATAATGAGAATTGACTATGATATTTGGTTTGTTGTTGGAATGACATTGGAATCAATGATAAATTGACAAAAATAACCTCATTTCGATAAATTATAAATGTATTTAATATATATTAAATATTATATATATATATATATTAAATATGATATATATGTATTAAATATTAATTAATGTATATTTAATATTAAATATATAATATATTCTTTAATATAAATTATATATTATTTAAAATATATTAAGTATAATAATTAAATTTATATTATATAATATTTAATACTAATTAAATATTATATAATAAAGTAAATGGCGGCTAAAATATTCGATATTTTCAAAATGTTACACTTTTATACCCAATCTTTTTTTTTTTGCGGTGAATATATTCAATGTCTTCAAAATGTTACACTTTTATACCTAATTTTTTTCTTGCGGTAAATATACCTAATGTTTTTAAAATGTTGCACTTTTATATCTATTTTTTAAAATTATTTTGAGAAATAATAAGAAAATGAAGGAAAAATATAAGATTTTAGTTAATTTTAAAATTTTAAATTATTTCACTTTCAAAATAATAAAAAAATTAAGATTAGTAAAATTAATTAAAATAATTAAAACTTATATTTCTCCTTTACTTTTTTTAAAAAAAAAATTATATTTTAAATTGATGAAAATATATAAGTTTTTAATTATTTTAAATCATTTTTATTAATTTTAATAACATATTTATTAATGTTTAATTTAAATTAGTTATTTGAGAAAGAATAAGAAAGAGAAAATAATTTAAAATTTAAAAAATAATTAAAATCTAATATTTTTCCTTCATTTTTTATTATTATTTATCAAAATAATAAAAAATAGGTATAAAAGTGGAACATTTTAAAAACATTGAGTATATTCACTGCAAAAAAAAAATTGGGTATAAAGTACAATATTTTGAAAATATTGAGTATATTTACCGCAAAAAAAAAAATTAAGTATAAAAATGCAACTTTTTGAAAATATTAGTTATTTTAGCCGTTATTTACTCTATATAATATATATAAATATAAATGAGCAAAATTGACAAAAATTGTTGGAATTGAGGATTACCAAGGGGAGATGCCTTAATGGAGGATTCCACCAAATGTAGTAAATGAGCATTTTATTGGAATTGATTCCATTTTCAACACTCAAAATGTCAAACCAAACAATAGAATGAGAACTTTAATTCTATTATCATTCTCATTGAACCAAACCAAACATGACTTATGGTAGGAAGGAAAGAAATTAGGATGGAATGAAAAATAAGAGGGAAAGAAAATTTTAAAATAAAGTGTGTTTCCATATAGTTGTATGGTAAGTGGAAGAAAAAAAAGTTAAATTATGTTACAATTATATTTATACCCTTTTGATTGTCATTTTAAATTTGAACGAGTAAATGGTATGTTAATAATCAAGCTTTTTATTGGTGTGAGAAAAATATTTCCACCCATTTTTTAAAATTCTTGTGTGGGGCCATCTCTTTTTTTCCACTCATTTTTCTTTTCCACCATTTTTTTCTCTCTTACCAAACATATATATATATATTTTATTTCTTTTCACTTTTCTTTCTCCAAATTTTTCATTCCTCTCTATTTTCCGGTCTTACCAAAATAGGGTAAGAGATATTAACCATTTTCATTAATAAGGTGCTTTAACCTGTAGTAATGTATGTAGCACCGTCTTCTTGCGTAATCTCTCTAATAAATTTTGGTGAGATAATTAAAGCCAAATTACCCACAATAGAGGTCATTATAATGAAGTTTCTTTTTCTCTTCAATTCTCAATGCGACAAATTTTAGCATTATTTGAAAATGGCTTTAGCGAGTGAAAATGGGGTACATCCATTTCAATTGTCTATTCATATATTATATACATTACATATAGACACCCACTTTGGTAGAGCCAACCATTCATGCATTTTAAAGATAAACCCAATGTCATTTTAATTTAATTTTACTTATTTTTTCTTTATTTTTTTTGTTGCCAAATACCCTCTTTAGCACATTTCATCCGATCCCCATGACCCTCTGTTTCCCAAATTTGAGACTTGATTATTGGATTTTGATTAATGACTTGTGAAACAAAACATGTTCCCTTATTTGAGTCTTAATTAAGTACTATTTATATACGTTTCCGTAAGGGCTTATCCTTCAAATTTATTTCCATTATTAATGTTATTATATCTTCAAATAATGAAGCAATAAATTTTAGATCCACAATTAGGAAAACAGAAGTATTAGCTTACCTAATCAGCTATTTTTTATTCATTTTCGCATAAATTAAATAATTCGATAGTTGAACAACCCTATAATCAATAACGATGCCTTCTCCAATTCCAAAAATAGCTGACTAGAGTACTGCATCCCTTAAATAAAATAAACAAAATCAGAAAGAATAAAACAATAACTTTATTTAGAAGAAAAAGTAACCATTATTATAAGATTAATGTTAATAGACACTAATAGGATCTAACACCATTTTATATGACATATCATTATTGGTTAATGGTTTAATTTAATATTGGATCTAACAATTTAATTTAACAAATAAAGTATACGAGATTCAATATTAAAATGTATTAATCAATGCTTGAAAAAAAAATGTATTAATTAATAATTGGTGTTGGACACCTCATATAGTAAATCTCTTATTATTAATAGAATTTAATTTTTAAAATAAACAGAATTTTTGCTCCCCGAACAATAACCACTCTACGATCGTCTTCCTTGAATGATTCGCGTTGTTAAAAATTTCCCCGAACTATGCATATTACTGAAATATGGGACTTCTGTTAGATTTTGTCCTAAGTGGCTAACATAATGATTATATAGCATTTTGTCTGTTGATGTGGCAATGTCATGTGTAGAATGATTAACAATTTTGCTCTCTAAACTTTGACCACCAACAAATTGTGTCATTTTTATTAAATTATTAAAACTAATTTAATTTTTTTCTTTTTAAAAATAATAATTAAATCTTTAAAAAATTTAAAAATTATTTTAAAAGGTTAAGAATATAAACAATACTAAAAGTTTCAAATTAATTAAATAAAATTTCAAATACTCAAAATTTTAAAATCTAATTAATAACAAGGGAAAATATAATTTTGACCCTTGTATTTTTTCTGAATACGCGATCGGCCCATGTGTTTTGTTAAATGACAATTCGGACCTCGTGTTTTACAAAATGAATCAAAATAGTACCTTAGACCCGATTTTGGTCAAAATATTTTCAATTATAAGATCAATTCTCGGGTCGTTAATGATGCGATAGGTTTAGAAAAGTAGAGAAAGTGGTCGAGGAGCTGAGAATGAAATATTATATTTGAATTTTTTTTTACCAAAATTGGGTATAAGGTATTACTTTGATCCATTTTGTAAAACAAAATGTCCGAATTGTTATTTCACAAAACACACAGACTGATTGCGTATTTGGGAAAAACATAGGAGCCAAACTGATATTTTCCCTAATGACAAATAACTTTTTTTGTTTTTACTTTTTCTTTTCTTACAATATAAAATGAATATATCTTAAAATAAAAATTAAAAATAAATCATATAACAAAGCTTTTTCACCTTTGTCCTCTTAAATTAAAAGTTTTATTTATTTATTTAAGTCTTCCGTCCTCCTTTTTAATTAAAAGTTTTTTCTTTATTAATATTTATTTTAAATGCTTATTCTAAAATAGTTTTAATTAATATTTTAAAAGAAAAAGAGAGTTATTTGTTGATAATTAATTTTTTAATTTCTAAAGGATTTAATTATTATTTTTAAGATTTTTTTTATATAAAATGGGTATTATTTGGTAGTGGTAAAAGTTCGGGGGGCAAAATTGATTATTATTCTACATATGACACTGCCACATCAACAGATAAAATGCTACATCATCAATCTATTCGCTACCTAAGACGAAATCTAACAGAAATCTCATATTTCAGTAACATGCATAGTTCGGGGGGAATTTTTAACATCGTGAATCATTCAGGGAGAAACATCATACAGTAATCATAGTTCGGGGGGTAAAAATGCTATTTATTCTAATTTTTAAATGTGAAATTACCCTTAATTTTAGTTATATATATTGTAAAGCAATTTCCAAAACAAGTAGTATTATTAATGATAGGGTTTATACATTTTTAGACCATGTGTTTTGTCTTATTACCTGTTTGAACCTTGTGTTTTGATAAATTATTTTTTGGACCCTGTGTTTTGTAAAATGGTTCAATAGGCCCCTAAACCTGATTTTGATGAACAAAAAATTAAATATAATAATACAGTTCTTAGGCAGAATAGTTGTATTTTTCTTATGAGTTGTTAGTTTGATGAATTATTTGTGATTTTAGTTTAAAAAACTTTGATTAAAATCAGATTTAGGAGTTTATTTGAACTATTTTAGAAAACACATGGTCTAGAAAGTAATTTTTTAAAATATAAGGTCAAAACAAGTAATGAACCAAAACACAGAGTCTAAGAAGACATAAATCCTTAATGATATATGCTACTACATAATGTTAATAACAAAAAGATAGAGGAGATATGGTTTCAAATTTCAAACTAATAAGGTATTAGATCGGATATATATATATATAGTTGATACATATAGTATTTTTTTATTTAAAAAAAAAAAGTTTAGGTTTTGCTCGCATTTTCTCCCAATTAATTTTACTAGGCAACAAGATGGAGTCACATATAGGGGAGGGGCACCATGGCCTCTTAATTTATTTTTTGCACTTTAGCCCCCTGGAGAAAGATTTCTGCCTCCGTCCCTGATTCTACTGACTCATAGTACACGTATCACATTAATAATTTGGTGAATAAATGCACATGTGAGTTCTATAATGAAGAATTTCCAAGTTAATTATTAGAAAAAGAAAAAAGTGGAAATATATGGAAATATCTCATCTCATCTCTTGTTCTTTAAATTATGTGATGTCTAACCATATGGAACTACAAGCAAATAAGAGTTTTATGACTTTATTTGAGAGATATTGGAAGTCTACAATATCTCTTAATTGGGGAGACGTTGTTACTAGGATCATTGTATGTATCTATCTCACGTCTCCCATTAGGAGAGGTTGAAAGTCAAACGTTGACTTTCAACCTCTCCCAATGAGAGACGTGGGAAGTGACTCACCTCTCCCAATGGGAGACGTTGAATGTCTCTAGGAAGTCCCTAGAAGACATCCAACGTCTCCCATTAGGAGAGGTGAGTCACTTCCCACGTCTCCCAGTGGGAAACATTGAAAGTCTCCCACATTTAAAAAAAAATTAAATAAATTTATAATTATATTATTTTAATTTGATTTAATAATTAATTAAATTAAAATTATTTTAATTTAAATTGAAATGATTTTAATCTAAATTTAAATTGATTTAATAATCAATTAAATTGAAAAAAAAAAATATTTGTTAGACATATACAAGAAATACAATATTTGTTAGACATATTCAAAATGAACAAATATTGCATTGTGTATGAAAAGAAAGAGGTAAAAAAATAAAAAATAAAACTATCAACGAGGTCGGTAACTTTGGATTATCGGCAACATATATGTCGCCCATTCTTGTTGCAACTTATCAATTTGTGCCTCTGTATATGATGTGCTTGTTAGCTGCAAGAAATATAAAGTAAAATATATTAATTAATTATTTGATTACATTTATAGTTTCAAAAATAATTTGTAAATTTTAATTAATAATACCGTTCTCAAGTAATGTCCGGGACTCGCATGTTCAATCAATTCCTTCAACATCCTCATTAAGTAGTATCCACATGCCACATTGTCCAGTTGGTGTGGACATTAATTATTTAAAAATATGAGTAATTCATTATTAAATTGAAACTTTTAAAAAAATGCATACATATTATTCTACTTAATTATTATAAATGTTCAAAAATTTCTGCTGAAGTTACTTACCTGAGGTTGCTTAATGCATAGAGTATCAGGGATCTCGACATCAAGAAGATTCATAGAGAAAAAAAGATTGAAAGCGCTGACGATCACTGATACAATCTCCTCACGGTTATTTAGCTCTGAATTCACCGGATCACAACAATAAACATGATATGCATATGGTGCCAAAATAAGTAATGTCCAATATTCACTGCATAATAGTGACCTAACCATCTGCATGTGAATAACAAAACAAACAATTCAAACAACATACAATAAGTTTCTTCCTTATAGGATATCTATATTAAACTAATTATTTATTATCCTAGATAAATCAGACAGCATTTCCCCTATAATAGTAACCTAACCATCTGCATGTGAATAACAAAACAAACAATTCAAACATCATACAATAAGTTTCTTCCTTATAGCTCCGCAACACATAATTTTAATCTCAGAACCTACTTCACTAAAACACACAAGTTCTCAACCTTCCGTTATCATCGCAGCACACAATTTTAATCTCAGAACCTACTTCACTATGGATGAATATTTAAGATATTCAAACTCCTCTAACATTTGTTTAATAATATTAAAAGTAGAAGCCTCTTGCAATTAATAATCCAAAAACTAGCAAAATTATTTCACTTAGTAATCAAATTCGCTATTAAATCCACAAACCAATAAAATTAAATTAATAAATAATAAATAAAATATCACTAAATATCTAGCAATATATAACATATTATTGTAATATTAGAAACTTAATTACCTCAAATGTGTGATTGATATAGGAATTTTGATGCAAAATACTCTCTAAAATCTCACTACCAAAATCACAACCTATGAAATTAAATTAATGTAATGACCCAAATATTTCTAAGACCTTGGACCATTAGATCTACTATACATAGCTACTATTTTGGGAAATGTACATAAGAAATAATATAACTTTATTAAATATCAAAATATTATATCAACTACATAATAATAGAAAATATGGCATGGGTACCCATTGTTTAAAACATAAAACATAATTTTAAACTAAAGAAAATTGTTTACAAAACTAAATGCAGAAAAAAACATGATTTAAAAGACTAAAAAAAAAATAACTTCATCCTCGATCGACACACAGTCCACACATTCCATCTATCCTCAACACACAAGCCAAGCTACCAAGAATCCTTCCACCTTCCATATTCATTTTCCTGCATCACACTAAAAATAAAGGAATGAGCCTAATGCCCAGCAAGGAAAACCTACTAAAAACATACATCATATATCATAAGCATAAAACTACTTCATATACTATAAAACATAATACTATCTAAAACATACATAATAAATCATAAGCATACACTAAAAACATATGACTATAAAAACGTATATCATATAGGACTACAATATTAATGGCCTTAACTCATTAACATGGCATGTGATAAACCATCTTGGTCCCCTGTCTAATATCTGAGGTAGGTTAGATCACATGGTAGTATATGATAACCCATCTAGGTCCCCTGTCTAATATCTGAGGTAGGGTAAACCATAACTCTAAACCATTAAAATGATAAAATAATCTTGGGGCTTGCTATCTAAGCAAGTCATATGCCCAAGCGACTAAAAACATAATCTTGGGGCTTGTTATCTAAACAAGTCATATGCCCAAGGACTACAAAACGTATTATACATATACTTATTATAGCATAAACTTATCATAACATAAACATAGCATAACATATCATACAAACATACAAGATCTATCATATTTTCCTTACCAAAATACTGGGATGATGAGAACAAAGTCAAAATTTTGGAACACTCCTAAAAATCATTAATAGAGAGGTGAGTTTTCTAAAAGAAAGAGATGAAGATGAATGAACTAAACCATCGAGAAGATACTTACCAATAAGAAATCTCAAGTTCGAAGAACTTAGATGCCTAACCAAGAATAGAGAAGATTGGGTTAGGAATTGAGTAGAGAAAAACTATAAGAACTAACAATACAGAAAAAGAACTAAGAATAAGAATACCTTTGAAATTGCTATGACCGAACTACACTTCGAAACCGAAATACACTCTATGAACCTTACTTCCCAAGTGTCTAATAAGCTTAGAATGACAAAGCTTATAACCCCAACCAAAGTGTTTATCACTCTATAGTCTCACTAGCACCTAGAAGGCTCTGATCAATGCTTGAAGAATGAATGAAAAGGCTTGGTGCTAGGTCCTATTTATAGAGTTCTAGGAATAAAAATCTTCTAATTATATTCCAAATTTAAATTTAAATTTAAAATAGAATCCTAAGGAATAAAAATCTTCTAACTATAATCCAAATTTAAATTTAAATTTAAAATAGAATCCTAAGGAATAAAAATTTTCTAACTTTCTAAATCTCGGAACTCTAAACTAACCTACAGTAAAATCAATATATCTAGAGCTGTAGGACTCCGATTTAGAATATCTTTATACCTTTAGAAAGATAATTAAATTATCTACAACTTTTTAGAAATACGATTTTTCGAAATTCATAATATAACTAGGTCAAAAATAGGTTGGAAGTTACAATACCCTAAAGTTAAGAAAAAAAATATATTTAATTATCTAAATAACAACTTAATCCACAAATAAATAAAATTGTGAGTCTAAATATCTAAATAAATATCATGCTCCTAACAGATTCTGGTGAAGACTAAGTCTTATATTTCCCTTATTAAAATAATGATTTCTTAATAATCATGCATATGACAAGTGTCATAATCCTATTGGCTCTATCTAAACCTTATGTTATAATAATCATCATATTAATAACCAGTAATATTAATCAAACCTTATGTTATAATTAATATTCTTAAACTATATGTTAAACTTATAAAATTCATAACTATTGCTAGGAGTTTCCAACTAAATCCCGGCTTGAACCAAAATCCACAGTAATAAACATACTATAACTACTACTAGCTATTACTATTACTACTATTATCTAACTAGCTAAGTAAAGTTCTTGTACTCTACAATTAATTAATATGTTAAACATTACTAAACAAATATCACTAAATATCTAATAATAGTAAATGATATTGGTAAACAAATTAAAAAAAAAATCTCAATGCGCCACTAATTATAACCTAAACAAAAAAACAATAAAAAATTTCATAACCTAAAAACTTAATAATCAACAAAAACATAAAAAATTTCATATATTTATATTTTATAAATTTATTTTAACATAACTATATATATATATAACAAAATAGTTACAATTTACAAAAACAAAGTTTAAATATATATAAAAAATATATCTAAATTTCGAAATAAAAAATAATAAAAATAAAAAAAATAAAAAAAAATCATGAACATATATACTCTAATGAAATCTATACAATGTGATAGGTTAAATTAAAAAAAAAAACTAAAATGACATAAATATATAAAAAAAACTTCCATTAAAAACTAATCCTACAATGTATATAAAATAATGCATAAAAATGACAAATTAACACAAAATCATGTATATTACTCATCTTAATACTAAACCTATGATTTTTTTACCAAATAATTAACTAAAAAGCAAGAAAACTAAAAAAACTTACCTTTAAAACCCTAAAAACGCAGCCCCTTTCTCGTGTTGTTTGCTCTGGTTCGAATGAGAGGAAGAAGAAGCATATTGGTGTTTAAATTGGCAGGGGGACATCCAACGTCTCCCACTGGGAGACGTGGGACACGTGGCACGTCTCCCAGTGGGAGAAGTTGGATGTACCCCCGTATAGATCCAACGTCTCTCAGTGGGAGACATTGGATGTACCCATGACCACTTCCCCAGCCTATTTCCAACGTCTTCCACCATTTTTAATGTCTTCCAATTGTAGCCATTAATATAAACTTTCAATGTCTTACACCATTAGACATTTAAAACCCCTGTTTAGTTTTAATGTCTTACACCAATGGTGTAAGACATTGTAGGGAGTCATTGTATGTCAAATTTGTTGTAGTGTGTGATATAATGCATGCCATAAGAAAAAAGTATATTATATTTATATAAATATTCATAAACAAATTATATCATCCTATAATTTTTATGGGGATATACTTTTATTTATGGTAAATAGAATGAGAAATTTGCGGCGAAAATACTTAAATTATTGTGTTTATAGCACTTAAATACCAATTTTTTTTTTTGCGGTGAAAATACCTTTCGTCCATGTTTTTGTACAGTTTAGCGCATTTGTTTGTTTCGTCGTTAAATTCGCTCCATGACGTAAAATTTACTTGTAACTTTGGTACTTTCGCCGTAAATATCTCTTAAATTTGGTACTTTCGCCACAAATATCCCTTTAATTAGGTATTTTTGCTGCAAATATCCATTTAATTGAGTACTTTCGCCTATGTGTTACAATCAAACATAATGATGAGAATTGACGGTTAACTTTAATTGAATATTCTTATTTAAAAAAATATTCTTATATTTAACCGTAGATTGTAAACATGATTTAAATTCAAATAAAATAAAAAATAAATAAATAAATAAATTAAAATAGATTTAAATTTAACAATAGATTCTTAAAATAAAATAAATAAATAATTAATTAAACAAATTAAAATAGAATATTTTTGAGATATTTTACAATTATAATTATTTGTAAATAATAAAATCATACATTTTCTAACTTAAATAAAATTTAATTAAACTTAATATTGTATTAAACATATAATATATAATCTTTTGTTGTCATTAACAAATTCAAAAACTAGAACAAACATAAACTTAAACAAAAATAAATAAAATAATTAATTAAAATATGATATTTTAAAGATATTTTATGATAATTTAAATAATTATATCATATTTATTTAAAAATTATAAAAGCATACATATCATTTTTTTATCTTATAAATTTGTGTGATAGTTTGTTTTTTATCAAACGATTGGAACTCTTTTTGTTCATCAAATTCACCAAAAGACATTACGAGATATATTAGAAACTAAAAATAGTTGATGCATATACACTACTATATACGCTATGACTTTTTCTATTCTTATTTTATTTATATTAATAATTTATTTTTAAACATTATTATATTTTATATATATGTCATATAGCCATGTAAATATATATATATATCAACGTTGTATTTAGATGTCATATCACTACAAAAAAAAGACTCTACAAGGACGACTTTTGTTGTCGCTGTAGATCAAGAAGTTATTGTTGTAGGTATATAGCGACGACATGTCGTCGCTAAAACGGCGTCCCTGTAGGTCAGTATGTGTAGCAATCTACAGCGACGACAAAACGCAGTCGTCACAATAATGTTTTACTACAGCGACGACATGTTGGTTGGAATGGGATATTGCGACGACATGTCGTCGTTGTTGGTGGTGCAAGATTTGAACATTTGAATTTCAAAAACCTTCTACGGCGACGACATGACGACATTTCGTCGTTGTAGGTCCGTCGACCGCTCCATCTACAGCGACGCCATGTTGTCGCTGAAGAGTGTGTGGGTTTTTATGCCTTCAGCGACGACCTGACGTCGCTATAGTGTCACGAAAACTCAGAATTTCGTGTTCAACGTGCACCCTACAGCGACGATATGTCATCGCTGTAGGTATACAATTTTTTATAATATATTTAATTAATTATATTGATTAAAATTTATTTAATAAAATATTAAATTTTAATTAAATAAATAAATAAAACCAACTTATTTAATTAAATAATAAAACTAATTTAACAATATCCATAGTCTCCAAAATGCAAGATAACAAAATATAAGTAGTATTGTCTCCAAAATTAAAAAAAATACAAAGTATTAATAATTTAAAAATAGTAATTTAATAAAACTAAATGTCATCAAAATCAATTCCAGAGTCATTATCGTTGGGCTGTTGCGGTGGCTGTGGTGGTTGTGGCTGCTGTGTTTGAAAGCTTGCCATCATGAACTATATCATGTTCGTGTCCAAGTTGACAAGCTGAAATTGTGGAGGTTGGATGTTCAGATTTATTGTTTGCAAATATTGTTGCATTTGCTAGAAGTTGTTGTTCTAGGTCATAAAGACTTGACTGAAGTGTTGAATCATGGAATGGAAAGCCTCAGGTGGTATCGTTGGATGGCCAACTGTGGTGGACGGAAACGGTGATGCCTCTGATTGTGAAGAGGATTCGGTGGTGCTTGAGACAAATGTACTAGTGCCCTTCAACTTCTGTCCAATACCTCGGTTGTGGCCTCGACGTTGACCAAGTACCTTTGAGACGACTTGTATCTCATTGACAGTGGCACTTCCTGCTTCAGATTGAGATTGAGATTGAGATTGAGATTGAGAATGAGATTGAGATTGTGTATGGACTTCTTGCCGCAAGGCATCCTGCAGTTTAGAAACATATAATTAATACATAATATAATTGAATAATATACATAGATACAAAACGTTGAAAATTACTTACATATGCATCATTAGCATTCATGTTCGCCCATCCATGTGTCAGATGATTGTGCAAGTCATGGAACGTATTGATAATGATGGGCAGTACCTTAGTCTGAACATTCATTTTTTTAGAAAACAAAATTTAACAAAATCTCAGTTACATATTGAAATTATTATTAAGATAAATTAAAATATTTCAAATTATCTATATATTTTTATTTAACTTCTTAAATCGGGCGTTAGCATAAGAAGTTGATCCATGGAGACTTGGATACTTTTGTTTTGCCCTGTTGCCAGCATTTGCCTTTGAGCGTCCCATGAACTGTGGATTGGTGAAAAAGTCAACCAACTTTTGCCAACTCTCATTGTCAATGTCCTCCGGTGGATTCTTTCTTGCTGTCTCGATATCATCATACCCTCCATGTTCATCGAAGTGTCTTTCCTTGCGACCTTTTCTATCCTTGTATCGATCCTGAAACTCTCGCTCAACCCCAGTATCTATTAGTCGCCACTCAGGGAGAGCTCGAGGAAGAAAGAAAAACTCCTTAAAAAAATGGTGAGATTTTTTAAATTATAAAAAAAAACATTACATGTGAATAAGTAGATAAATTTACCTCAAGCTTTTTCATCAATCCAATCTTGTGCTCATCAGGAACACTCTACCAAAAGTCATAATATAACGGGACATGGTGACCAATAAGGTTGTCAATAAGTCTCGTGAACAACGTCCCAAAATTACCAACTGCTTTGTAGGTTCCCTCATTCAGATCAAATTGTAGAGCCAACAGACCTTTATTGTCGTTGACGAACTGCTGCAAATTTTTGGATCGAGATTGACCTCTTCTTTTTGCGGTAGCCGCTGCATATGTTAATTAAAAATATAATTAAATTGAATAAAATAAAAACAATATGTCATTTATTGATAAAGGATGGACTAACTGTAGTATATTACATGTCTCACAAGAAGTAAGAACTGGCGTGGGATCTGGAGGAGGAGGAGGATCCGCTCCATTACCGCCATGAGAACTAGCAACAGTAGCAGACATATCTTTGGACTTTAAATAATTATTAACTTAAATTCAGTTATAGTTGGAGGTTAATTACATAACTTAAATAATTTCGGTAATTCAGTTGAAACTACTGAAAAACAAACATCGTTGAGAAAAGTCATATATTGAATGAAAAGTCTTGAAATTAAAACATACACATTAAACATACAAATATGAATATGCATAAGAAAATATTATTCCACATCAATGTCAATTCCTACATCATCATCCGTACTTTCTGTTGACGCAGTTTTTCACCAACAACGAATTATATGAATAACTAGGATGGCTTAGTGCATAATGATAAATCGTACTAAGAAAATGATGTGGGAAGACCAATGAAAAGAATGTGATCACTCCCTTTTACATGGTTCGGAGGTTAATGTAACGCCCCAGTTACCCCAAAACAGTTACGGTGACTCGGAAATTTGACCCGCTACTCGAGTCCTTTGGTTAAAAACGTGCATCTAAGTGTTATTAACAGGCTAAGGTGAAAAACTAATAAAAGGAAAGGATATATTTAATTAAATACATAAAACTGTTCATGGGCCCATAAAAAATATTTACAAGTTATTTACAACTCAAAATGGTCACTACTGTTTCAAATTTACAAACCTGCCGACCTAAGTGGAAAAAATAGGGTAAACCCCCTAGTTCCTCTGAGAACTCCTTCGCCGTGGTGGTCATGCAGTCGCATATGTACACATCACCACCTGAGCTCTCCACTCAAGGTTGGGTGAGCTTTTCTTTCCCTTTACCTGCACGACATAGCACCCATCAGCCAAGGCCCAGCAAGAAAACACAATATTGCATATAAACATTATCAGCAGATTATCATAATAATCACACAGAGCTTATAACTCTTAAACAGATGAGTGAATATCACTTGAGGTTCTATTAAACCATATTGCGTGACTGACAAGCAAGTCACTAATTTAAACAAATGAGTGACTGCTGGGTTAGTCACTAGCTTAAACAGATGAGAGACTGATGGGTAAGTCTCTAACTTAACAGATGAGTGACTGATGGGTAAGTCACACAAGCGCTTTTAGTTTTCATCGCACTTGAGTCATTTAATGCAGATGTCGATTAGATATAATCTTTATTGGCTTGCATTGAATACGCTAAGGTCGCCAATGACTTATAAGTCAGCATTGTGTGACCAGTGCCCAGTACCACTGCCGAACTTGACTAATAAGTCACAGCTTCACAGTTGATACTAACACCTTTGCCAAATCTGACTAATTAGTCAGTACCATGCACAAGTGAGCAAGATTTGCCAAGCATTCAATAATCAATTCATGTCCACATTTACACAATCAACATGCCTCAAGAATAACCATGCATGTCATATATGGGGTGCAATTTTCTTACCTCTGATTCGAGCTAGAATGAATAAAAGAAAGACCCTTGAGAACGATCTGACTTTAAGTCCTTTAGCGGTCACCTAATCATAACCAATTATAGGATACCATCAATAAAATGATTAACAAAGGTTCCCAAAGCAATATCTTGCCTCCAGGACATCAATCCAAACTAATCCAAGTAGTAGGAACAATCCCAAGGCCTAAAACAATGTTCCCGGGGTCAAAACACACAAACAGGCTCAAACCTGCCCAAGGGCTGCGGCCCTGGCACCTTGTGCCGCAGCCCCCAGCCATTCCTGAAGCAAGGGCCGTGGTGCCCAGCAGGCACAGACTCAGCCACCTGCTTCTTCGAGCTAGGGCCGCTACCCCCAACCCAGAACATGCCCAAACTCATTTTTCTTCATTCCAAACTCTCCAAAAACATACCTAAACACTTCCAAATCATCAAATTAAAGTTCCCAAGCTTCCCGATGGTCCAAAACCATCAAAACCCAAGGCTCAATCGAACCAAAAACTCAACGATTCACAAAATCCAATTCAAAGCTTAGAAACTCTAAAAACTCAAAACTTAAACTTAGATTACCTTCGATTGGGTTGTTTTCCATCAAATCCTCTGGTTAAGAAGCTTCTAATCTTTCCTAGGATCGTGATGCTTTAATCCTCACTTGATTCTGACTCCTAGAACTCGAGATTTCTTCGAAAATGCTTTGAACGGTAAAATGAGCTAACGGGGAAGAATGAGAGGTTTTCTAATGTACGTTCTATCTGACAAGCTACTTCAAGCTTAAGTAACCTCAAATAAAACCTAGTGCTCAGGGTCCCGAAAACACCCCCGGGGACATTATAGTAAAAACTTCCAGAATTTCATCCTGATCTCAATAACTCCCAATTTATCATCAAATAAACATTCTTATTACCCAATAATTGACCCCGTTATGACAAAACCGCTAATCCATTATATAGGACCGTCTCATGCCGAATAACTCGAATATATCTCCATAATAATGGAATCTCATTCATAAATCACAATATACACCAAATTATACAAATATGCCAAATTATACAAATATGCCCTAAATGGGCCAAATTGCCAAAACAGTTTAATAAACAAATGTGGACCCACATGCATGTATATATAACATCATATTATAATATAATTCACATAAACATGCATATATTCATTTAATGGCATAATTAAATAGTTATGGCCCTCCCAGCCTACTAATCCAGCCATTAAACTGCATTAGGGATTTCGGGGCATTATAGTTAAAATCCCCATAGTCCACGAGTCTGTGTTATTGCTATATTTCTCTCTATAATTTTACAGCATCTTGCCTTGCAGAGAAAAACCAACCCTTAACACAACCCAGGGTCTTGGTATTTATAGGGGAATGATCCATGGGTAAGTGTTGGGGTTATCCCGTGATCCTTTGTTCCCTCACATCATATCTGTTACATCAATGATTAATATTTACATTTTATATTACAGTGTGGTCTAATCATTAGGTAAAACGGATCATGGGCCGCATGGTCTAATTTAGGCCTGTGACATTTGATCATGCACGTTTATATTGCGTATCCGGGGATTCAGGATAGAATAGATACGTGATGTCTGTTCACGCACGTTTACGTTGCGTAGTCAACGTTATAAAGATCATGGGGTACGTCAGACCTCTGGCGTACCACAAGCTAGCGTACTACCAGCTCGTGCCTATGGATGCTGCATTCCACAAGTGGTTCCAGGAAATATGTTGCCACGAACTCATCATCTCGCGCTATTTGTCTAAGGAATCGTGCTAAACTTCCCCGGACAATAGTTGGACACGTGGAACATTAATTATATCATTTTGCTTGCCAACTGTACCCGAGCTGCCTCAAAAGGTACGTGCTGATTTTCAGGGCGTACACTTTCTAAATCATCTTCACTAATTTCGTCATCATCATCGTCATTGATGAAATCATCATCCACATCTGGAATAGATTGAGACGTTTCCCCAATCATGCTGGTGTGACCAAGTCGATCCAAATGCACAATCTCCAACTCTCCTAATTCCAGAGTGAGTAAAAAATTTGATGAAGTGCTATTATGTACGGCATCAACCTCGTTATCATCATCGATACTTGGATGATCACAGATCTTTTGATGATTGACTTCTTCTACTACCTTCCAATATTTTCTTCTTGAAGGATCTTCCAAGTAGAAAACTTGCTTTGCTGGAGTGGCGAGAATAAACTGATCGTTCTTGTACCATTCAGAATTAATCATGATACTAAATATGTTATTCTTAGTCATATTTAGACCCTTGCTTACATTGGTGTTGAACAATTTGCATCGAAACAATACTACCGATTAACCATGGGAATCGCATAACTCAACAATCTCCTCAAGTTGCCCATAGAAAGTGAAACCATCGGTTCCTGACACTGAAACTCCACTATTTTGAGTGGTACGTCTTTCATCACTATTATGGACCAAAATCTTCACACTATTAACAATACAAGCCGTGTAGGAATATGCATTCTAATTGGACCCGTTTGCTAAAGCAAATAATTCATCAGTACACTCAGTTGACTGTACTTGCTTCAAACGACCCATCTATAGAGTATGACACAAAAAAAGAAAACACAATGAGATGAGTATTAATCGATACGAATTTCGTAAGAATTATACAGTTTCGATAATTTACCTTTAATTTAAACAAGATAAAGAAATATTTTTGAAGATTTATGTTTGAATTTTCTCGAAGGCATTCACTATATAGCATAATTAAGGTAAGATAATGTAGCGTCCCAGAATTTTACTTAACTAATACTTACTTAACTAAGTATTTTTAGTTTTTGTGGATATTGGATAAGTTTTCGTGAATTTTGCTTAATATGGATTTTATAAGTTTAACCTATAGTTTCAAAATATTAATTATAACATCAGGTTTGATTAATATTGCTAGTCCTAGAATTATTATTTATTATAACCTAAGGTTTAGATAGAATTAATAAGAGCATGACATTTGTCATAATCATGTTTATTAAGGAGTTAAGTATTATTGATGAATAGTCTAATTAAAAGAAAGATCTAGAAGCTCTAGTACTTTCCATCATCTGTTAGGATCACGTTTTACTTAGTCAAATTAGTTTTAATCAATTTCAAATTATGTTGAAGTGTGCAAAAACGTGTTTAAAATATCAGCGTATGTCGATATATCACAGCTATAGGGGTCGATATGTCACCTATGTTGATACGGAAAATACGTCGACTTCGTACGAACGAAACCATGGACCCTTAGTAATATGGTGTAGGTGATATATCGCCTATAGTAGGTGATATATCGGCTTCAGTGGCCATATTTGAATTTTCTTAGAATTCTGAACTAGAAACAACCCTCAACAACTTTGACTCGTTTCTGAACATTTTTGACCGAGTTTTAAGCATTTGTTGAATAGATAATTGAAATTTATTCAATTTTTAATCATTTATTTATTCATTTTAAAGTAGTTAGTTTCATTCCTTGAACTCTATAAATAGGACTCTTTACTCAGCCATTTTTTCATCATTCAAGCACAGTTCAAAGCCTCCAAGCTACTAAGTTCATTTTAGAGAGAAACACTAGGGTTTTAGGGTTAAAGCTTTCAAATCTAAAGCTTTTATAAACACTTGGGAAGTAAGTTTTTGTGTGATTTCGGTGTTTGAGGTATAGATTGAGGTTCTAAGCTATCCAAGGTATACATTATCTTCAGGTTTAGTTCATTATAGTTTCTATTATTCTTTCAATTTTTCTTCAAATCCTAACTTGTGATAGTATAATGCCCCAAAATCACTAATGCGGTTTAATGGCTGGATTAGTAGGCCGGGAGGGCCATAACTGTTTAATTATGCCATTAAATGAATATATGCATGTTTATGTGAATTATATTATAATATGATGTTAAATGCATGCATGTGGGTCCACATTTCATGACAGGGGTATTTTGGTAATTTGGCCCGTTGAGGGCATAATTGTATATTTTTATGCATGTCGGTGATATATTGTTGAGACTACATTATAATGTGGGTTTGTTCGAGCTATTCGGCATGAGACGATCTTGGAATATTGATTAGCGGTCTAGTCATAACTGGTTTAAGTTCGGGGCTCGGGATGAGTCTCGGGGTGATTTTAATGATTAGAGTTACCGGGAATTAAAGGGTAACGGGATATAAATTATTGGTGTTTGAGATTATCGAGAATAGTGGGAATTGGAGGGTGTCAATTATGATTAACGAAATAGGTTGGAAATGACAATTTTGCCCTTGGAAGCCTTTAGAAACCCACAATTGACCTAGGGGTATTTTGGTCTTTTCACCCCTAGGATAGATATAAGCCATTTATGGCTGTAGAAATGAAGAGAAACAGAGTAATTTAAAGAGCTTACCCGTACCTTCTTTCTCCTCCATTTTCTTTGTGATTTTTGAGCCATTGTTGAGGATACAAGCTTGGGAAGTAAGTCTTGGGAGATTGGGAGAGTGTTCTACCATTGAAGAGCATCACAATTTGAGTTTGAGGTAAGTTTCTAGCCACTAGTTCCCTGGTTTGCTCTATTTTTGTTTTAGTTTTCAACTTTTGGTTGTGATGTGGAAGGTTAGATTTAATGGAAGTTTTGGTTGGTGTTTAACTTGGGTTTTGATGAGGCTGTGATGTAGATATATTTTAGGGGTTGTATGGGATGTTTGGGTGGTGTTTGGGTTTGGTTTGGAGGGTTGGTTCAAGGAAAATTGCAAGGGAGGAAAACCAGAGTTTTGGCTGAAGTATAGGTTGGGCTGTGGCATGGCCAGGGAGGGCCGCGGCTCATGCTAGGTGCTGAGGGAGGCTGCCTCTGTTTGAGGGGCGGGCCGCGGCATGGCCAGGGAGGGCCGCGGTCCTTAGTGGCATTTTGGCCAGAAATGAGTTTTTGGCTCGGGGATTCTAGCCTTAGGCCTCGGGATCGATCCAACTACTTGGTTTAGTAGGATTCGATGTCTCGGAGGCTAGGTTTTGGTTTGGAAACATTTGTTATTCATTTTATTGATGGAATCCCATAATTGGTTATGACCAGGTAATCGCTAAGGGACAAAAAGACAGGTCGTTCCTATATTAATTCTCGCTCGAACCTGAGGTAAGGAAAACTGCTCCTTGTGTATATGACATGCATGATTATTGTTGAGGCATGTTGGTTGATAAATGTGGACAATATCTGCATATTAAATTCTAGTGGATGTAGGTTATTGTGTATGGCAGTGATTAGTCAGGGACGACGTTGGTCGCGTATCACTAACCTAAGAGTCAGAACGGCATAAGTGTCCTGAACGCAGGGCCGAAGAAGATTAGATCTAATCAATAACAGCATTGAATGACTCTAAGGCATTAATGCTGGACCGACCCAAAGGTCGACGAAACTTATAAGCGCTTGACTATTCTAAGCTAGTTACTCATAGCCAGGGACTAAGGCCTAGGTGACCGTTTGTCACATGGCTAGGGAACGGTATTCCAGGGTTATGACTCTATGGTCATGAGGAAGGCTATGTTGGTGACTAGTCGCCATGCACCTACCCTGTTTAAGCTAGTGAAATATTCACTTATCTGTTAAGCCCCGATGACCTTATCGTCACATGGCTAAAGAGAGCAGTACCCATCTTAGTGACTTTTGCGACAGCCACTTATCTGTTTTGGACTGAAAGTCCTGAATGATTATTGTGATCATTGTTGATATTATATCATGTTATTTTGTGTTTTCTTGCTGGGCCTTGGCTCATGGGTTCTATGTGGTGTAGGTAAAGGGAAAGAAAAGCTCTCCCAGCCTTGAGTGGAGAGCTTAGGTGGTGATGTGTACATATGCGGCCGCTTGACCACCACGGCCAAGGAGTTCTCAAAGGAACTAGGGGGTTTACCTTATTTTTGCCGCTTAGGTCGGCGGTTTTGTAACTTTGAGACAGTAATGATCATTTTGAGTTGTAAATAACTTGTAAACATTTTTATGGGCCCATGAACAGTTTTATGTACTTAATAAAATATATCATTTCCTTTTTATTGGTTTTTCCACCTTAGCCTGTTAATAACACTTAGACGCACGTTTTTAACCAAAGGACTCGAGTAGCGAGTCAAATTTCCAGTTCACCGTTCACCGTAACTTTCTGGGGTAACTAGGGCGTTACAGATAGTGACTTTTGGTTACGCGTTCAATTCCTTTGAAACATAAGGTTTTCGGTAAGTTCTTATCTCGATGGTTTTGATCTTCCTTCAACTTCATTTCTTTAGAAACTTATGTTTCATATGTTTGGTTTGAGGAGTTTTCAATCCCACTATTGTCTCCAAAATTCCGGTTTTTTGGTAAGGAAAATTAGGTAGTTTACTATTATGACCTAGTTTATGTAGTTTATGATCTAGTTTATGTTTGTATGACCTAACATTTGAGGTACAATAAATGGGTAAGTGTGTCTGGACCTAAGGTGTCCAATGATGTATGACAGACTTATGTCTGGTAGGATCAGTTGCCAAAACTTTGTGACAGACCTAAGTGATGTCAGGTGTATGACGGACTTATGTCCGGGGCTTAATTGCCACCCCTGTATAAACAATTATCTTTTTATTAAATCTGACTTGTTATTATGACCTATAGTTATGATTATGATTATGACTTATGACCTATGATTTATGATCTATGACTTATGATTTATGGCTATGACTTAGATTATGGTTTATGATATGATTTAGGTTATGAAATGACCTAGGGTTTATTGTTGTATGATTAGTATAAATAAGTTTTGGTATGACTTTTTGTGAAATTTATGATATGTTTGATTATATGATTAAATTACTAACTTTTGTTTGTATTTTCCCTACTGGGCTTAGAAGTTCACCCCTTATGATGTTGTTGTGTAGAAAATTGATGATAGAAAGGCCGGTGGCGAGTGGGACAAGAGCTTCGTGATGTACTCGTGGGGACCATATAGTCGAGGAAGATCAAGCAGACCTATTTATTTATTTTTATTAAATAATGTTTTCTTTTAAATTTTTATTTAAATGTTGCTCGGTTTTATGTTAAAGACAATTATTTTATTTTTGTAAAACCATGGATCCATGTATTTATTTTCAAGTGTTTATTCAATAAAAGAGTAATATTTATGATTATGACCCAACGCTGTGTTCTCTGTAATCTACGAGAAAATACAGTGTTACAGATAACAGTTTGCCATGAATTAAATTTAATGAATTCATATATGTGTTGAGCTACTTACTCCATATATGGTTGGATTTCAGGGCAATTGTTGAGTACAAACCACTTTGCTTCTTTCCGATGAAGATAGTCAAGGGATATGATTTTCTTTTTGGTACTTGGACGACATTGTGATTCAAAAACTGACAACTGTCTTTAGGAATAACAATATCCACATTTCTTTCTAGACGATTAAATTTAGTCTGTACGCCCTCAAGATATTACGAACAAAAAGTAAAAGCTTCATCGGCAACATAACCCTTAGCTATAGAACTTTCAGGGCGCGCCTTATTCCAAACATAATTTTTTCAACTTCTTCATTTATCACTCAAACGGATACATCCACCTCATGTAAATTGTTCCTCCGAGGATAGCTTCTTGCGGTAAATGAAGAATTAAATGAATCATTATGTCAAAAAAAAGGCTGGAGGAAAAATTAACTCCAACTTGCACAAAATTTGTATTATTTGATCTTCTGCATTCTCCATGTCATTAACAACCAATGTACAAGCACAAATTTTCTTTAAGAAATTGCAAAGCTCAATGGTTGTCTTTGAAATAGACTTATCCAAGTTGCCTCGAACTCCTACTGACAACAAACGTTGTATAAGAATGTGACAATCATGGGATTTCAACCCAACAATTTTGCCATCATTGTCAGTTACTTTCTTAGAGAAATTTGAACCGAGGTTGTAACGACCCAACTATTCTAGACCTTGGACCATTAATAACTACTATACTAATCTTAAGAAAACGTACATATGAAAACACCATAACTTTATTATGTAAAGAAAATGTTTAAATACATAAATATTTCACTTAGGATATGGGATCCCATTGTTTTGAAAATAAAACAAAACATAACTTAAATAAATTGGTTACAAAATTAAGTGCGGAAAAATAATACATCATAACTAAAAGACTTAAAAAAACTTCATCCTCTAATCGAACGCTCAGTCCATCGATTCCATCCTACCTCAATACACATTCCCAAGCTGCCAAGAATCTTTCCACCGCCATAACTATTTTCTTGCACATATAAAACATAAAGGAATGAGCCTAATGTCCAGCAAGGAAAATCTACTACAAGCATGAAACATAATCATACACATAACTATAAGCTATAAACATATATAACATATATTTATAAAGACGTACAACATATAAGACTATACTATTAATGGCCATTAAAACATGTGATAAACCATCTACGTCCCCTTTCTAATATCTGAGGTAGGTTAGATCACATGGTAGGTTTATGATAACCCATCTATGTCTCCTGTCTAATATCTGAGGTAGGGTAAATCATAACCATGAAACATAAGAAAACATAACATAACATATTATAGCATAACTTATCATAACATATCAACATAACATATAAGCATATAAACCAATCCTATTTTCCTTACCAATATACCGGAACATGAGAACAAGATCGGGACTTTGGAACACTCCTAAAAACCATAATAGAGAGGTCAGTATACTAAAGAAAAGAGATGGAAAGAATAAACTACACCATCGAAACGATACTTACCAACGAAAACCTTAAGTTTGAAGAACTTAGATGCTAACCAAGAATAGAGAATACGAGTTAGGATTTGAGTAGAAAAACTATAAAAACTTAAAGAAACAATACAGAAATGAGCTAGAATTTGGAATACCTTTAATGCTTCTATGATCGAACTACTCCTCGAAACCGAAATATATTATAAACCTTACTCTTCCCGAGTGTTTATTAAGCTTATAACCCCAACCCAAGTGTTTATCACTCTATAGTCTCACTGGCACCTGGAAGGCTTTGATCAATACTTGAAGAATGAATGAAAATGCTTGGTGCTAGGTCCTATTTATAGAGTTCTAAGAATAAAAATCTTCTTTTTGGCTTTGAATAAAAATAATGAATTTAATTGAAAATATTTGAATATCCTTCAGCCAAAGGCTTAGGACTTGGTCAAATTGTTCAGAGATATATTTAAGGAGTCAAAGCTTGATTTTTAAAACAAAAATAATAATAATAAAAAAATAGAATCCTAACTTCTGACTCCCTAAATCTCGTAACTCTAAACTCATCTACAGTAAAATTAACATATCTAGATCTGTAGGACTCCAATTTAGACTCTCTTTATACCGTTAGAAAGATAATTCAATTATCTACAACTTTTTAGAAATACTATCTTTTGAAATTCATAACATAACTAGGTCAAAAATAGGTCGGAAGTTACAACACTCTAAAATTACGAAAAATCTATTTAATTATTTAAATCTCAAATAAATAAAATTGTGACAAATGTCATGCTCCTAACAGATTCTGGTGAAGACTAAGTCTTAAATTTCCCTTATTTTATCATTAAAATAATAATTTCTTAATAATCATGCATATGACAAGTGTCATATTCCTATTGGCTCTATCTAAACCTTAGGAATAACTATGCTCATGATATGTGTCATATTCTTATTAGCTCTATCTAAACCTTAGGTTATAATAATTATCATATTAATAACCAACAATATTAATCAAACCTTATGTTATAATTAATATTCTTAAACTATAGGTTAAACTTATAAAATCCATAACTATTGCTAGGAGTTTCCAACTAAGTCTCGGCTTGAACCAAAATCTACAGTCATAAACATACTACAACTACTACTAGCTATTTCTATTACTACTACTATCTGACTAGCTAAGTAAAGTTCTTGGACTCTACAGAGGCCATCAGGAAGTCTAACTCCTATTACGAACTCACAAAAAAAACCGTCTATCATCTGGTGTGAAAGAGTACATAGGATGTGGTTTGATCAACTTCGTACCGTCTTCCTTGAGGTGCATCTCTTCTCGGATTCCCCAATTCTTCAAGTCTACTCGTGCGTTGTTGGTGTCTTTAGATTTCTCATTCATAAGAAAAGTATCGAGTAAATTGTTGCAAACATTTTTCTCTACATGCATCACATCTAAATTGTGCTTCAATTCAAGTTTGGACCAGTAATCAAGTTCAAATAAAATACTATTTTTACTCCAATTAAGCTCTTTTGGTTCTCGCTTTCTTTTTACATCCTTGAAACCGACATGTTTACCCGACTAACATTTTGGAACATGCGCTAATTGTTCTAGTATGTCTTGACTGCTGAATTTTCTTGGAGGATGTCCTTTTTCATAATTCCCATCAAATAAGCGAATCTTCCTCCACTAATGCGTATAAGATAAGAATCTTCTGTAACCAACATAAGCCATCTTCCCAATTACTCGACATGAAGGAGTGTCTTCATTGCATGAAGGACATGCCATATATCCTTGGCCACTCCAACCAAACAAACTACTACGGGCTAGAAAATCTTGATAGTTCATAATAGTGATGGACACATTTTGAATACACTGTTCGTTGCAACGTCTCTGGTTTGAACTCCCTCATCCCACAACTCCTTCAATTTGTCTACCACAGGCATAAAAAGACATCCATGTCCTTCCTAGGTTATTTCGGACCGAGAATCAATAAGGTCAGCTTGAATGATGACTCTTTCATGCACAATAAAGGAGGCATATTGTACGTGTAGAATATTACCGGCCACATGCGGTACGATAGACTCATGTTACCAAATGGATTAACACAATCAGCAGCCAAACCCAATTTAACATTTCTGGGTTCTTTGGAAAAATCAGGATATCTGGAATCAAATTGTTTCCAAGCACCCCCATCAACAGGATGGTGCATCACACCATCTTCTTTCGATCGTCCTGTACTATGCCAGGTCATATCATTTGTTGTTGGCCTTAAACCATAAGGACGCTTCAGCCTACGAGTTAAAGGGAAGTACCACAACACTTTGTGTTTTGGGGAATTCTCCTTACAGAACAAACAATTATTGTACTTGCAAGCATAAATTGATTGATAAACTATCCCTAACGTCCTCATTTTTTTCTTACCCTCACAGAATGAAGCCGGAATCTTATTCTCCTTCGGGAATGCAAATTTCATAAACTTCAAAAGTTCATTAACAGAAGTATTTGTCCATTTATTCATAACCTTCATGTGCATCATCTTTGCCAAAAAGTTCAAGGAAGAAAACCATGCACAACCAGTGTATAACTCAGATTTGACCTCTTGAAACAGGTCATCAAATTGATTCTCCGCACTATTTCCACCACCATTTGGAATTCCTTCATTTACGCATTCTTCGTTAGTGTCTTGTTCACCAATAACATCATTGATGATGTTAATTATCTCATCAGTCACTGGAGCCCCATCGTCTACTACTGGAGGCATATCAACTTTACCGTGGTAGGTCCACTTCACGTATTGCTGCAGAAATCCATATCTGTGTATGTGAGTGATAACTCTACAAATTAGAGTTATTTTACCATATTTTATATGCTAATTGTTGCTTAGTTCTTGAGTTTTTAATTAACTTATTTAAGTTTCTAAGTATTTTTAAATTTATTAGTCTTATTTTGATTTTATATAATTTTGTGTGTTTTTATAGTTATTTTGTTGTAAAATATTGTGGTTAATTATTTGAATTAATGTTGTTTAGTTTGAGGTATAAAAAATGTTGTTTTAGTAAAACTAAATGTTCAATTAAATTAAGTCTTAATTAATATTTTCAATGAACTAATATGATTTATGTTATAATTGAAAATATTTGAATTTGATTTAATTTATGTTTATTTTGTTAGGGATTTTGGTATATTTTTGCTCTTGAAAAGCAAGAAAAAAAGAGATAAAGAGTGTCATTTTTGCTGAAAAAAGAGATGGATAATGGCATTTTTGAAGTTGTTTAGCCAACCCAAGCTTGGCCCAAGGCCCAGGCCCACAATAGAAGCTCCCACTGCCCAGCCACCACAGGCCCGAAGCCTTCATCTCCTCCAAGGCTCAGCTGCCGCCAGCTGTCCCCCATTCAGCCTGCTGCCTTCCACGATTACACCTGCAGCTCACTTCAGCAAGCATCAAGCCAAGGCAACTTTGGGCCTTGCCTTCAACCCAGCCCGTCCGTACGGCCCAAGCACCTCCTCAGATGCTTGCCTCCAACACACAGCCGTACGCCTTCAGCCTACACGCCTGGCACAAGCCTCCCACACGCCTGCCTTGCCTCCTTCCCAGCCACACTCAGCCACCAAAGCCCACAAACACCTCTTGAGCCCATAAATTTGGGTATTGTCCCCTTGTCTAAAATGTCACATTTTTACCCATTTTCTACACACTTTTTACCCCAAAATCATCATCACTCCTACAATTTACCCCTATTTACCATATTATTATTAATTTAATCAATTTACTTAATTTAAATTGATTATCTTAATAATCTCATTTTGGCTATAAATAAGGGTTTTGAAGACCATTTTGGAGTGCTTAATGTTTTGGTTACCATCTTTTTCTCTCATTTTCTCTCTACCATTCTCTCTTCCATTTGGGTTTTTCAAGAGCATTTTGCAAGTATGTATGTCTTTTATTTTGTAATTTCTATGCTAGTTATGTGCTTCTAATCTTTTTCATAAGATTATTAAGATCATGATGAAGCAACTTGTAACTAGGTAATATTTATGTTGTATGTTGATTTCCATTGTAATACAACAAAGTTTATGGATTTTTCTTCTACATATATTTCTTTCATCTTAAATATCTTGTATTTTAGATTGTTAGAACATATTTACACTTTGTTCTTCATTAGTGCATAAACATAATATTCTTTGTGTAAGATGTGTCATTAAATTGTACACATCCATGCTTAGAACAAAAATATTATGTTTTGCCTTATAAATAATGTTCATTGATTTATTTGTTATTTCATTAGATTGATTTACACTAAATGCTTTGAAATTATAATTTTGAAAAGTGAAGAAAAATCCTATCTTTTTATAAGAAATTTGTGTTTAAAATTATAAATCTTTTTCGAAAAATGATAGTTTAAATTATTTTAACTATCACTAAAACTTGGGAATCAATATACTAATAAATATTATTAAACTTACATTTTGTGGATTCTAGTATCTTAATAATCTTTTCTTTTAATACTTATTTTCAACTCATTATTGGTTTATTTTCATTATCTTAAATAGCTTTATTTTTCAATCTTTTATTTTATGTTCATTAAAACTCATCAATCTTTGGAACTAGGTTAGAATTTATTACTTTTGATTTAAAATAGTTTCATTTTCGATTTTAGCCAACTCCTTTGGGTTCGACATCCTTGCTTACGATCACTATTCTATATGGACGATTCGTGCGCTTGCGATATATAAATTTTTAAACATACCCGTTTTGGGTCCATCAGTGAGCCTCTACCACGTCCAGTTTCCGATTCAGCTTATTGACACACTGAACGCATGGGCATTTGACTTCTCCCGAAGCATTCACATGATTCTTGGCCATTTGTATAAATGCTTGAAGACCATTCCAAAACTCATCAGAGTTACGTCGTCTATTAGTGTAACGCCCTACTACCCAGGGACCGTTACGGTGTGCATTTTAAACAGCGCTAAACTCGCTAATTGAGTCATTTGGCCATAATTGTGTAACTAAGTATGATTAACGGTTAGAATTAAATTTTTTTGTCAAAGATACAAGGTTTCGCTAAAACGTTTACTGTATACATTGGGATCCCAAAATATAATTTAAAGGCTAATTACAACAAAATATTTACACCCGTCCAACCTAAGCGGCAAAATAGGGTTTAACCCTAGTTCCTCTTTAACCCTTCGACTGTGGTGGTCGAGTAGCCGCATATGTACACATCGTCACCTAAGCTCTTCAATTCAAGGATGTTCCAGCTTTCTTTTGCCTTTACCTGCACCTCATAGCACCCGTGAGTCGAAGCTCAGCAAGAAAACTCAATATGCTCATGAACATGTAATAACATGTTACTAAATCATAATAGGCATGCCTAGCAATAATATCTCTATTCATGCATGCAAATAAGTCCAAATAATGATTGTGGGCCCTTCCCATTGTATAGCTGACTTATGGGCCCTGCCTTTTGTATAGATGACTATCAATTCATAATGAGAATAGATGGCTAATGTGTCCATCTAAAATAAGTGACTCAAATAAGTGACAAATAAGTCACGCACTTGGGCTTTGCACCCTAATTAGATGAGTGAATAACATTTTATGATTTTGGTAATCATATTGGGGCTTGTAGCCCTAATCATATGAGTGAGTCACACTTTGGGTTCCGCACCCTAATCAGATAAGTGACTAAAGAGTCACAATTTGGGCTCCGCACCCTAATCAGATAAGTTACTGATGAGTGAGTCACGAACTTGGGCTCAACACCCATAGCCATGTGACGTTGCAGTTGCCTGAGCCTTTTGGCCCTGGCTCTAAATATCTAGCCTTTAGACTAGTCAAGCACTTTTAATTTTCATTGAACTTGAAGTCGACCAAGCACTACTGTTTATGATGATTCATTCAATGCTTATGTCGATTAGATCTAAACATTTCAGACACATCAATGCCGTTCTTGACTCTTAAACCAATACCATATGAGTCATGCCAATTTCTGACTCATGGGTCAGTGCCATACACAAGTAAGCAATGCAACTAGGCATATATCATATGTCAAATATCCAAATATAGGGCATTCAACATGCTTACTTAATAATCACTAGCATAATTATGATCATGCACATTTACAGAGATTCAAGGTATGCTCAATCTCATACTCAATATTCATGTCATCCCTAATCACATGTTTCTCATGCATCACATACTGAGTGCAGTTTTCTTACCTCTGGTTCAAGCGAGAAATAATAAAAGAACGACCCTTGAGAACGATCGGTCCTAAGTTCCTTAGCGGTTACCTAGTCATAACAAATATGTAATTCTATCAATAAATAAATCGTAAAAAGGTTTATAATCTAAAACCTCACTCCTAAACGGGGTAGTGGAAACATCCCCCAAGCTCCCAAAGTCATCCCGAGCCCTAAAAATAGGTCTTGCTGAAAATGACCTAACGCTGGGGCGCTGCTAGGTACCGCTGGGGAGTTGCCCCAAGTCAGAGAAAATCCCATTCTCTCCTCTGCCTAGCGCTGGGGCGCCTGAAGTGGCGATGGGCCGCCGCTGACAAGCCAGAAAATTCTGGTCTTTCTCCCCTACGTTTTCCATTGAACCCCAAGCTTCAAAACCAACCTAAACATCATCCAATCTTATGATTTAACCCCAAAACCTCAACAACATCTCAACCTCATCAAAACCCAGGCCCAAACACGATCAAAACACCAAGACAAACCCAAATCCAAGAAAAAAACCTCAAGATAAGAACTAACTCAAAAATAGAGCAAGAACCAAAAACTTGAACTGAAACCTTACCTCAATTATGAATTAAACCCCTTACAGCTGCTGATCACAAGCCTAAACTCTCAACCTTCAATCCTCAAGCTTGAATTCCCTAGATTGGCTTCAAAAATCCAATGGGAAATAAGAGAGAAAGATGAATCGGGAGAGAGATAAGGAAGAGCACTCTGTTTTGGCTTCCTTCTTCTACAACTTTCTGATTTTAAACATATCTTAAGGTCGAATGACCTAAATGCCCCCAAGCCTATTTATTTCCTTTGTAAGCCACCAAGGGCAAATTTGTCATTTCCCATCTATCTCGTTAATTATAATTAACGTCCTCCAATTCCCGTTATTCCCAATATTCTCAAATATAAATAAATCATATCCTATTATCCTTTAATACCTGGTAATGCACTAAACATCAAATTACCCCGAGACTTACCCCGAGCTCGGTAAATAACCCTGTTATGACCAAACCGCTAACTTGCATTCAACGATCGTCTCATGCCGAATAGCTCGAACAAATCCACATTATAATGTGGCCTTAGTCATAATTCACCAACATGAATGAAAATACACAAATATGCCCTCAACGGGCCAAATTACCAAAATGCCCTTATAATGAAAAATGGACCTACATGCATGCATTTTTCATCATATAATAATATAACGCACATAATCAAGCATATAATAATTTAATTACATAATAAATCAATTATGGCCTTCGCGGCCTCCTAATCAAGGTCCTAAGCCTTATTAGGAAATTTGGGTCATTACAGTTAGTTATCCAACTCTTGTCAATCGTCATAACTAATTCAAGTGGAAAATAAATTATCACAATGTGATAATCATAAAAAACTACATTTATTTGCTAATAATTTTTTTATCACCAAAAGACTAATCTTTTCAAGTAAATTGTGAAATCTTATTGAATCTTATGAATAAATTATTAAACTTTATGAATATATATTATAAAATTTGATAATTTATTATAAATTAATGGAATATAAAAATATTTAATTATAAATTTATAAACTTACTATTAATGATTATTATTAAATTCCACTTTTTAATTTTTAAAAATAACAATAGAGTTTTATAATTGTAAAATTATTATTTTAATTTCCATTTTATAATTTTATGAATATATATTATCAAATTTTATGAATGTATTATAAAGTTTCATTATATATACAAATATTTAATATTAAATTTATTAATGATTGTTATTAATTTTTTTTATTATTATTTTAATTTTCACTTTTTATTTTTTCAAAAATAATTATAAAGTTTTAGAATTGTAATATTATTTTTTTAATTTCCAATTTATGATTTATATTATAAAATTTTATTAGTAGCTTTAAAATTAATTAAAAAATTTAATCACACTAGCTTTAAAATTATTTTGTAATGATTAATATTTCTGTAAAATCATTTATTGGCATATTTGATCAAATTGACAAAATTAGGGTTGGATATATTTTCGAAATATATTGTGTGGTATTTTTGAAATGGTTTCTTTCTTGTTTTGTTGTGAAATATTTTCTAATCAGATTATTCTATATATGTTAATAAAATAAATATATAATTTCCTATAAAAGAATATCTTTTCTTGAATTTTGTATATATGGAAATTATTGGTATTTATTTTAATTTATTGATCTAATTTGTTTGACTAGAAACCGTGTAAAGCTTGCAGAGATAATGTATATATTGTTTCCTTATTTATTTAAGGAAACTGGGTTTAAAACTGTCCAGGTGCAATGAATCTGTTTGAATGGATTGTCAGTCTATTTGAACAGATTCTGACTTTCCTTTTTGGGAAGATTTTTTATTTATTGGCTGATTGGTTTCTGATTTGTTTTTCACGACCTAAAGGGATTCTAAAAGGTATATAGTAATCCTTAGGTTGTTGGTTTTTCTTCATCTTTCTTGGTGTATTATTTTCCAAATATTTTCAAGTTTTAGAGATAGTTTTTATTGTGTGAAGAACTTGAGTCGAGCAAGTTCTTAGTGGTTTATTACAATGTACTTCTGTATTGTTTTGTTTGTGCTAATTATGTAGGTTGAACACACTTGGACATTGTTCATCAAGCTTCGGGAGAAGTCTTGCTCGTGAGTCACTTTTTGGGAGGAAAAGTGCAAGTGTTTTGATTTGAAGGGAGTTCAAGATCTTAGCACTTCAGAAATTTGATTAGGAGTTTAGATTACAACAGTTGCGACAAATTCAAGAGGGAGTCTTTGTTTGTATAAGTCAATTTGGTTTTGTAATCGTTTATATATTCTTCTAATAAATTTCATTCTCTGGGCGTGACCCCGTGGACTAGTAGCAATCTGCAAAGATTACTGATACCACGTATAATTTCGTGTGTTCTTTACTTTATGTTCGTTTAAACATTTCTGTAACAGTACAACAACTAATTATTTAATTTAAATAATTAAGTTGGTAATCATAAAAATTGAATTTCAATTTCTAAATTGACTAAAATTTCGGCAGCATAACGGCTGTAATCTAACCTATCCCAAAATTTAAAATCTGCATAAAAACTACAAAACCAGTCTTAGAACATACATATACTAATTATAAACATCTAATTATATTAATATAACCTACCATACAATTTTAAAATACAATTCACATTCACATTTATATAAATTAACATATTCAATTAATATCTAACATAACATTTAATTAAATTAAATTAAAATAACATATTCAACACTATATATCTAAAATAACAAATTACACAACTTACATATTAACATTTAATCACATTAACATATTCAATATTATCAACAAAACACAATTCACATATTAATATATTACACAATTAACATATATAATAACATTTGATTAAATTAACATATTTAACATTGTCTAAAATATACAAATCTAAAATGAAAAACAAAATTCAACACTATATAAATAAATCAATCACGCACTAAAAAACATAATTTAAACATTAATAAAACACAAAAATATAAAAAATAAAAACAATACCCAAGGCTTGGGGTTATCCAAACGCGTTTGCGACTAAGGATGATGCTCCACTACTCCATTCTAAAATAAAAATGAAAATAAAAATAAAAATAAAAAAAAAACATTTCAAAAACACATTTCTACTCAATACTAAATACATAAATATATTAACAAAAAATTGATTTTAAATGCTAAAATATATAGAAATTGGGTATAGATTACCTAAACTAAGAAGAAATGGCCCCAAATCGGACTAAGGGGAATTGGAACGGCGTGGGGCGGCAAATGGGCGGCGTATTTCCTCTAGTTTTGCAGAGAGAAAAGAGAAAAAAAACTGGAGAAGAAGGCTCGGGTCGGGGGATTTATGTCATGATCCTATAGCGACGATGTAACGTCCTGGATAGCCAAGACCATTACACTGTGTGTTTATAAAGTGCTAGACTTGATTATCAAGTCATTTAATTAAAAATGTGCTATTGAAACTATAAAGGAACTAGGGTTAAAATGTTTTGGTCTCAAAAGTCACATTTTCATAAAGAAATGTTTCCTGTATACACGGGATCCCAAAAATATCAAGTTTGAAGACCGTTTACAAAAGTCATAAGGTTTAGAAACAATAACAAGCCATATTAAGGCAAAACAGACAGTTAAACAATCCCTGTCTTGATCCACTCCTCGACCATGACAATAGAACAACTTGCTATGTACATTCAACCCCGCAGATCTCCATCTCAGGATTGGTCCAACTTGCCCTTGCCTTTACCTGCATCATGTAGCACCCGTGAGCCAAGGCCCAGCAAGAAAACACAACAACAGAGCATAAGAAATCAACAAACAAATCAATATCTCATATTGCATCACATATTCTCAAAGCATATAATCATACAGTATAATCAAGTATTCAACATACTAACATATTAACTCATATCATATAACAGTTCACAAATGATAACTAGGGCTAGCGTACTCAGGCCGCTCCCTCCGTTATCCCACTGACTTCGGCCCGCTTAAACCGAGCTCAGTGAATATTAATCTGTCCTCGACTACCAGTGGCCAAACCGCGCCCTGTGCGCAAATATTGTGTACGACACTCTTAGGCCGCTAACACATGTCCCATGGCATGATACCATCATTGACATAATACAGATATGGGGAGCACTTAGTCCCATCACAAACATATAACCGGGTGCAGTCTTCTTACCTTTCGATTCGCTAGCTTTGATCACTCGACTCCTTGAGCACGATCCCTTTCGAGCCCTAGCGCTCACCTATACACAACCATAGGCCAAAGTCATCATCAAACCCCAAGTCCAAAACCTAGCCTCGGGGCTAATCCCGAGCCCCCGGGAAGTCCTAGTTCCACCAAACAAGGTGGTGGAACCAAACCCCAAACCCTTGGTCAAAAACCCTTGCAAACAACCCTAAAATGCCCTTCTGAAAACAGGGCAACGCTACAGCGCCCAAAGGCTAGCACTGTAGCGCTAGTCAGAGATAGGCAACTTCCAGATTTCCCTTCCTGCGATTTCCTCGAACCAAGCTCAACCAAAACTTCTCCAAACCTTCACCAAACTCAAAAACAACCTTATGAACATACTCCACTCATCCCAAGCACCCCAAATACTCAAAACCCAACCACATTCATCCCTAATCTCAAAATTCACCATAGTTGACCCTAAGCTCAGAAACTCAGCAGAAACCAGTCAAAACATCAAAGTTAGAAGCTTTGAATTCATACCTTTATTGGGAATTCGATTTCAATACAACCTCTACACGTCCTTAGCTTGCTCTTCCTCAACCTTTGGCCTGAATTTCCTAAAGTTCCCATCAAACTCAACTTACACACCATAGTTCAAAAACCAAAACCAGAAACTGAAGAAACTACAAAGCCTTACCTCAAGTGTTAGGGTGTTCTTGCTAAACCTCTGCCAGTTCCTCAAGCCAAGCTTAGGATCCTTGATGCTCAGCCTAACCTAGCTCTCCTCTGAGCTTTGCTCCAAAAATACTTAAGAAACTGATGAAGAAAGCATAAACCGACCTTAGGAAACTCTCTGTTTTCTCCCCTTCCTTTTTCTTCCTTTTTCCTTCTTTTCCCTCTTTCAGACTTCTATACTTTTCTACAACTTCCACTAACATAAAGCCTTAGCATATCTATTCCTTGCAAGCCAAATGACCTTACTACCCTCCCCTTTAATCTCAAGTCCTTTAATCCACTTAAGGGCATTTTAGTCATTTCACCCCAATTCCGGCTAACTCCTCGAGTGTCTCAAATATTTACCGCTTAATTCTCGATACCTAACTAATCACCAATAATATTCCTCGATATCAAAATAGATTCCAATATACTCACTAAGTTCCCATTTATACCCCTAGGCTCACCCCGAGCCAGGTATAAATCCCCGCTATGACTTTTCCGCTAAACCGCTCAGTAGGATCGTCTCGAGTCACAGATCACAGATATATCCACATAATAATGTGGTCTCAACAATTATCACATATATCAATGCAGTTATGCCCATAATGGCCAAAATTACGATTATGCCCTTCTAACCTAATCAGGGCCTACATGCATACTAATAGACATAGTCATGCATCTCAAATATTCAAATAGTCATATCTCATGCTCTAAATTATAATCATGCATTTACTCATCAAAGTCACACATAATTCCCATTATGCCCTCCAGGCACACTAATCAAGGCCCTTAAGCCTTATTAGCGAATTTGGGTCGTTACAGCTATCCCCTCCTAATGAGAATTTCATCCTCGAAATTTACCTGAACAACTCGGGATACTGATCCCGCATCGCTGTCTCAAGCTCCCAGGTCGCCTCCTCGACCTTACTATTCCTCCACAGCACTTTAACCAGAGGAATCGTCTTATTTTGCAATACTTTATCTTTTCGATCCAAGATCTGAACTGGTTGCTCCTCATAAGCCAAATCTGTCTGTAACTCCAAATCTTCATACCTCAACACAGGAGTCACATCTGAGACATACTTCCAAAGCATGGAAACATGGAATACGTCATGAACACCAGACAACGATTGTAGAGTCCAAGAACTTTACTTAGCTAATTGTTTAGTAGTATTATAGTATGTTTAGTGTTATCTTTGTTACTATGGATTTTTGGTTCAGACCGGGAATTATTTGGACACTCATAGTAGTACTTATAGATTTTCTAAGTTTAACCTATAGTTTAAGAATATTAAGTATAACCTAAGGTTTGATTAATGTAACTGATATTAAGGATTATATTTATTATATTATAAGGTTTAGACATCAACCAATAGGATTTTAAGCACATGTTATGAATGGTAATTAAGGATTAAGTATTTTGGAGGATTAAATTAAATAAGGGTAAAATTTGAATGATATAGGGTCAGTCAGCAGCTTTGAATACGTTAAAGGCTTAGTCAAGGCTGTTTACTTCATTCAAACTTAGCTAAAAATGTGTAATTTCGTGTTTAAATATTCAGCGTGTGCCGATATATCGCAGCTATAGGGGGCGATATATCGCAGCACGTAGATACGGAAAACACGAGACGATGCACGGTCGCCTCGGGCATACTGGCCCAGGCGATATATCGCCTACAGGGGGCGATATATCGCCTCCTCCAGTATGTTTTCAAATGTTTTTGAATTCATTTCCTCTCAGCCATTCAAACTCCTTCAACAGTCCAGCATCTTTTGAACGAGTCTTCAGCCTCTGCTGAACGATTATTCAAATGATTTTCATCTAAAAAGCCATTATTTTTATTCAAGTAAAATCAAGATACTTTCATTCCCAAACTCTATAAATAGGACCTAGTACCCAGCCATTATTCACCATTTGCTCTAAGTTCAGAAGCTGCTAGTGTTAAGTGAGTGTGAGAGTGTAAACACTTGGTTTGGGGCAAAATTATAAGCTTAAACATCATAAGCTTATCAAAAACTTTGGGAAGTGAGTTCTATAGTATTTCGGTGGAGGTTAGATTGATCTTGCAAATCTTTGAGGTAAACCCGAAACTCTACTTCATTCATTTCATGTTATTTCCTTTCTCAAAACCTTCTACTCAGTCCCCTAACCTCATTCTTATTTTGGTTAGGGAATCCAAGTTCTTAAGCATATAAGTCGGTAAGTATGTTTTTTATGGTTTAGTCTTTCCATCCTTTTCATTTCTTCTCCTTCTTTCAACTCACTCTTGTTCATTATGGTTTTAGGAGTTTCCAAAAGTCCCAACTCAGTCCATTATATCCCGGTAACTTTGGTAAGGAAAATAGGCTAGAATCAATATGTTATGTGCTTATGTTATCTATATGTTTTATGTTATTAAATGTGTTATGATATGTATGTATGTTTGTAGGCTTGGGCATATGACCCATATGACTAACAAGACCCCAAATGGGTTATGGGCATATGACCTACTTAGGTAGTAGGACCCCACTAACTCCATGGGCATATGCTTGTTTAGTCTATGGGACCCCAAGTAATAATGGCCATTATAATAAGTGTATGTTATATGTATTATGTTAAGTCTTTATGTTTTCTTATGAAATTATGTATATGACTATGTGTTAGATTTTCCTTGCTGGGCATTAGACTCACTCCTTTCTCTTTATGTGCAGGAAAATAAGCTTTAGAGGCGGTAAGATTCGTGACGCTTGGAGGATGTGTATCGATGGTGAATGGAGTCAAGGGGCCGAGCGTTATTCGATTCGAGGATGTAGTTTCGGTTTTATGTCTTTTTACATGTATTTTCCGCACTAATTATGTAATGTCTTATTATTTTAAAGTATGTTTTTGTTTTAAAGACATTGGGATCCCATATCCGTTTTGGTATTTACTTTGTAAATAACTCTTATTTTGCAAGTTACTCAATAAATTATGGTATTTTCGCAAATGTAAGTTCTTTTAAGGATTTTATGTATAGTTTCGTTAATGGTCCAATTAGTCTAGAGTAGTGGGTCACTACAACGATGGTGGCAAAGCTAACCTGTAAGCCACCTGACCAACCCTCGCCAGGATCTCAAATGGTCCAATGAATCTAGGGATTAGCTTGCCCTTCTTTCCAAACCACCTCACCCCTTGCATTGGTGAAACTCAGAGAAAGACGTGGTCCCCAACCTAGAACTTCACGTTCCTACGCTTAGGATCAGCGTAGCTTTACTGTCTGCTCTGAGAAGTGAGCATTCTAGCCCGGATCTTCTCTATATCTTCACTTGTCTTTTGAACCGTATCTGGCCCCAAGTATCTTCTCTCACCTATCTCATCCCAATGAATGAGTGATCTACACTTCCTCCCATATACATCTCATAGGGAACCACTCCAATCGTTGATTGATAACTATTGTTATACGAGAATTCAATCAACGGAAGATACTTACTCCATGAACCCTCAAAATCAATCACACATGCTCTGAGCATATCCTCCAATACCTGGATCGTCCTCTCAGAATGTCCATCAGTCTGAGGATGAAAAGCTGTACTGAACTTCAACTGAGTCCCCAAAGCCTTCTACAAACCACCCCAAAACTTGGAAGTGAAGATAGGATCCTGGTCTTACACTATAGACTTAGGAACCCCATGGAGACGTACGATCTCCTTCACATACAACTCAGCATATTGATCCACAGTATATGTCGACCTCACTGGAAGAAAATGGGTTGGCTTGGTGTATCTATCCACTATCACCCACACTGAATCATGAAGCCCTACTGTCTTGGGTAAACCTCCCACAGAGTCCTTAGTAATATCCTCCCATTTCCATTCAGGAATACCCAAAGGCTGAAGCAACCCTGCCGGTCGCTGATGCTTAGCATTCACCTGCTGACAGGTTAAGCATCTGGCAACGTACTCTACCACATCCTTCTTCATCCCGGGCCACCAATATAAAGTCCGTAGATCCTGATACATCTTCGTGGTACCCGGATGAAGTGAGTACCGCGTCGTATGAGACTCATCTAGTATCTCACGTCTGACCCCCTCATCAGCTAGAACACATATCCGTCCCTCATACCGAAGTAATCCAACTTCAGAAACAGAATAGTCCTTAGCTACTCCCGCTAAGACATCCTCTCTAACCCTCTGTAACTGAGCGTCTGCCAATTGCCCTTCTCTGATCTGCTCTAATAGGGTTGACTGCAGAGTAATATTAGCCAACCGGCCTACCACCAACTCTATCCCTGCTCTAACCATCTCATCAGCTAACTCCCTTGAGATCTGAATAGAACAATACAACTGACCTGGATCTCTACGGCTCAATGCATCTGCCACCACATTGGCTTTCCCCAGATGGTAAAGAATATCACAATCATAATCCTTTACCAACTCCAGCCAACGCCTCTGTCTCATGTTCAGGTCATTCTGTGTAAAGAAATACTTCAGGCTCTTATGGTCAGTGTATACCTCGCACTTCTCCCCATATAGATAGTGTCGCCAAATATTCAATACGAATACTACCGCTGCTAACTCCAAGTCATGAGTAGGATACTGCTGCTCATACTCCTTCAGCTGTCGTGATGCATAAGCTATAACTTTCTCTTTCTGCATCAACACACAGCCTAAGCCCAACCTCGACGCATCGCAGTAAATAACAAACTTCCCTTCCCCCGAAGCAAGACTCAACACTGGCGCTGTAATAAGTCGTCGCTTCAGCTCTTGGAAACTGTCTTCACACTTGTCTGACCAAATAAACTTCAGATTCTTCCGTGTCAATTCTGTCATGGGTACTGCTATCTTCGAAAAGCCCTCTACAAACCTTCTGTAGTAACCTGCCAACCCAAGAAAACTCCGCACCTTCGAGGCATTCCTTGGCCTCGGCCAATCCCTAACTGCCTCTATCTTAGATGGATCCACCTTAATCCCATCCACACCTACGATATGTCCAAGGAATGTCACTTCGGGTAACCAAAATTCACACTTCTTAAATTTGGCGTACAACTGATGCTCCCTCAACCTCTGAAGAACCTGTCGAAGATGAAGCTCATGCTCTAACTCTGAGCTGGAGTACACCAAGATGTCGTCGATGAAGACAATAATGAACTGATCTTGGAAATCCTTGAACACCCTATTCATTAGATCCATAAAGGCTACTGGGGCATTGGTCAAACCAAAAGACATGACCAAGAACTCATAGTGCCCATACTGCGTTCGGAAGGTCGTCTTAGGTATGTCCTCATCCTTGATCCTCAGCTGGTGATAACCAGATCGGAGATCAATCTTTGAGAACACCGTCTTACCCTGCAGCTGATCGAACAAGTCATCAATCCTTGGTAGGGGATACTTATTCTTGATAATTAACTTGTTCAATTCTCGGTAGTCGATGTACATTCTCAAAGTCCCGTCCTTCTTCTTTACAAACAAAACTGGAGCACCCCATGGTGAGTAACTAGGCCTGATAAACCCCAAATCTAGAAGCTCCTGCAGCTATATCTTTAATTCTTTCAGTTCCGCCAGTGCCATCCTATATGGTGCCCTCGACACTGGCTCTGTCCTTGGCGCCAACTCAATGACAAATTGAATCTCTCTACGCGGCGGCAACCCAGGAAAATCCTCAGGGAACACATCCAAGAATTCGTAAACCAATCTGGTCTCCTCTGGTCCTACTGGTGAAACTCTGGTGGTATCCACCACACTAGCCAGAAAGCTTATACATCCATCCTGTAACAAATCTCTGGCTCTCAACACACATATCCTGGGTACGCGGGGTCCATGCACCGCTCCCATAAAAACAAAGGGTTCCTCGCCCTCTGGCTCAAAAATCACCATCTTCTTCCTGCAGTCAATGGTAGCTCCATATCTAACCAACCAATCCATACCTAGGATCATATCAAAATCCTCCATACTCAACTCAATCAAATCTACTGACAACTCCCTACCATCAACTATCACTGGCAGTGCTCTAATCCACCTCCTAGATACTACCAGTTCTCCAGTAGGCAAAAAAAGTCCCAAAGCCTAAAGTACTATACTCACTAGGTCTACACAATCTATCAATCACCTTATCAGATACAAACGAATACGTAGCACCAGAATCAATCAACACAGTAAAAGGAATGCCAGCACTAGAAAGTTGACCTGTCACTACCGAGGGACTAGCCTCGGCCTCCGCCTACGTCAGGGTGAACACTCGAGCTGGAGTCAAGCTGTCCACCATCCCTGTATCTCCCTTCTTCACTGTCAGGCAATCTTTCTTGAGGTGTCCCACCACCCCGCACACATAGCAGGCCTTAGCCCGACACTCGCCCGAATGGCGACTCTTGCACCTCGTGCACTCTGGATAGGTCCTCCATGTATCACTGCCTCCCTGACGGCCACCCTGGGTACCCCAACCTCTCCTATCAGGACCAGGAGCGATCGAAGCCTCAGGGTCTTCCTCTTCAAATCACTGGGGCCGCCGTCCCTACCAGAACCAGAATATGGAGGCACCGCCCTGCGGCCCTCCCTTCTCACAACACTCTCTCTCCATATCTTGTTCTCTGCTTCCTCAGCGGTAAGAGCCTTCTCCACAGCCTGGGCATAAATTGTCCCTCCAGGAACTATGGTAATTCTCACATCTCGGGCTATCATAGCATTTAGCCCTCTGATAAACCTGTCATGCCTAGCTGCATCAGTAGGCACAAAGATCTGGCGCAAACTTCGCAAGTCTGTTAATTTTCAAGGCATATTCTATAACTGTCATACTGCCCTGAACTAGCCCCACGAACTCATTTATCTTCGCTGCCCTGTTGGCAACATTATAATACTTCTGACTAAACAAGTCCTTAAACCCTTCCCAAGTCAATGCAGAAACATCTCTAGTTTGTGATGCCACCTCCCACCAGATTCGGGCATCCTCCCTCAGCATATAAGTGGCACAGACCACCCTGTCATGTCCTCCTACCCTCATGAAATCAAGAATGGTAGTAATCATAGTCATCCACTGCTCAGCCTTCAGTGGATCTGGTCCTCCCTCAAAGATCGGGGGCTGTTGCTTCCTGAATCGCTCATACAACGGTTCCCATTTGTTCCCAACATCAACTGGATGTGCTACAGGTACCACTGCAAGTGGCACAATAGGGGCAACACTCCCAGATGGAGCCTGCTGCCGCAGAATTCGAATCTGTTCATCTTGGCTCTGAAGCCGAGCCTACATGTCTGCCATTAACTATTGCCAGTTCTCAAGGAGTGGCGGAGGGGTCTGGCCCTGATCATCATCTCTACCCCCGGACCTACCGGCTAGTCGCATGGATTTTCTTGGACGCATAACAATCCAAGTCAATCTGCAATCAACGACTCGGCAATTAGGCTATGATGACAGGGTAATAATCCTTTCATGATCCGTCACTGGAACTCCAATCGTTCACAAGCAATCAAAATATAACAATTTATCCAAATATTCATTCACATGCACAATAGTGCTAATAAGCACGCCTCAATAGCATCAGGCAATAGTCAAGGGTCAGGCCCTATCAGTATCTCGTGCTCCCTATTCATCAAACAGATATTAACAATCATATCTCACTTAAATCATTTAAACACATAATCATGTATACACATTCACCAAACCCTGAGTTGAGCTTGTCTCTCATGGCGAATGTACATATCCAGCCAGTCTTCAGGACCTATAAACCTAGGACGCTCTGATACCAAGTTGTAACACCCTGGATAGCCAAGTCATTTAATTAAAAATGTGCCATTGAAACTATAAAGGAACTAGGGTTAAACTGTTTTGGTCTCAAAAGTCACATTTTCATAAAGAAATGTTTCCTGTATACACGGGATCCCAAAAATATCAAGTTTGAAGACCGTTTACAAAAGTCATAAGGTTTAGATACAATAACAAGCCATATTAAGGCAAAACAGACAGTTAAGCAATCCCTGTCCTGATCCACTCCTCGACCATGGCGATCGAACAGTTGGCTATGTACATTCAACCCCGTAGCTCTCCATCTCAGGATTGGTCCAACTAGCCCTTGCATTTACCTTTACCACGTAGCACCCGTGAGCCAAGGCCCAGCAAGAAAACACAACAATAGAGCATAAGCAATCAACATACAAATCAATATCTCATATTGCATCACATATTTTCAACCATATAATCATACAACATAATCAAGTATTCAACATACTAACATATTAACTCATATCATATAACAGTTCACAAATGATAACTAGGGCTAGCTCTCTCAGGCCACTCCCTCCGTTATCCCACTGACTCCGGCCCGCTTAAACCGAGCTCAGTGAATATTAAGCTGTCATCGGCTACTAGTGGCCAAGCCGCGCCTTGTGCGCAAATATTGTGTACGACACTCTTAGGCCGCTAACACATGTCTCATGGCATGATACCATCATTGACATAATATAGATATGGGGAGCACTTAGTCCCATCACAAACATATAACCGGGTGCAGTCTTCTTACCTTTCGATTCGCTAGCTTTGATCACTCGACTCCTTGAGCACGATCCCTTTCGAGCCCTAGCGCTCACCTATACACAACCATAGGCCAAAGTCATCATCAAACCTCAAGTCCAACACCTAGCCTCGAGGCAAATCCCGAGCCCTCGGGAAGTCCTAGTTCCACCAAACAAGGTGGTGGAACCAAACCCCAAACCCTTGGTCAAAAACCCTTGCAAAACAGGGCAGTGCTACAGCGCTCTTAGGAGGGCGCTACAGCGCTACAAACAGAAGCAAAATCCCCCAGGAAGCTTGGCCTAGCGCTACAGCGCCCAAAGGCTAGCGCTGTAGCACTAGTCACAGACAGGCAACTTCCAGATTTCCCTTCCTGCGATTTCCTTGAACCAAACTCAACCAAAACTTCTCCAAACTTTCACCAAACTAAAAAGCAACCTTATGAACATACTCCACTCATCCCAAGCACCCCAAATACTCAAAACCCAACCACATGCATCCCTAATCTCAAAATTCACCATAGCTGACCCTAAGCTCAGAAACTCAGCAGAAACCAGTCAAAACATCAAAGTTAGAAGCTTATAATTCATACCTTTATTGGGAATTCGGTTTCAATACAATCTCTACACGTCCTTAGCTTTCTGTTCCTCAACCTTTGGCCTGAATTTCCTAAAGTTCCCATCAAACTCAACTTACACACCATAGTTCAAAAACCAAAACCAGAAACTGAAGAAACTACAAAGCCTTACCTCAAGTGTTAGGGTGTTCTTACTAAACCTCTGCCAGTTCTTCAAGCCTAGCTTAGGATCCTTGATGCTCAGCCTATCCTAGCTCTCCTCTGAGCTTTGCTCCAAAAATACTCAAGAAACTGATGAAGAAAACATAAACCGACCTTAGGAAACTCTCTGTTTTCTCCCCTTCCTTTTTCTTCCTTTTTCCTTCTTTTCCCTTTTTCATATTTCTATACTTTTCTACAACTTCCACTAACATAAAGCCTTAGCATATCTATTCCTTGCAAGCCAAATGACCTTACTGCCCTCCCCTTTAATCTCAAGTCCTTTAATCCACTTAAGGGCATTTTAGTCATTTCACCCAATTCCCGCTAACTCCTCGAGTGTCTCAAATATTCACCGCTTAATTCCCGATACCTAACTAATCACCAATAATATTCCTCGATGTCAAGATAGATTCCAATATACTCACTAAGTTCCCATTTATACCCCTAGGCTCACCCCGAGCCGGGTATAAATCCCCGCCATGACTTTTCCGCTAAACTGCTCAGTAGGATCGTCTCGAGTCACAGATCACAGATATATCCACATAATAATGTGGTCTCAACAATTATCACATATATCAATCAGTTATGCCCTTAATGGCCAAAATTACGATTATGCCCTTCTAACCTAATCAGGGCCTACATGCATACTAATACACATAATCATGCATCTCAAATATTCAAATAGTCATATATCATGCATTTACTCATCAAAGTCACACATAATTCCCATTATGCCCTCCAGGCACACTGATCAAGGCCCTTAAGCCTTATTAGCGAATTTGGGTCGTTACAGACGACATGTCATCGCTATAGAAAATAAGAACGTTGTCTCTGATATCAAACACACCGTTTCACTCAAACGGTGAGACCCTACAACGACGATATGATAATGAATAGTACTTGAATACTCCCATGTGTTATTTTTGCACTCTACAGCGACGACATGTCGTCGTTGTAGGAAGTGAAATTTGACGTAAATTTTTTGGCGGTTCACGTTCCCTTGTTTTATTTTGGGTCTTATTGCGACGATATGTCATCGCTGTAGAGTACAAAGTAACTGACCAATTGATTAAATTAGACTCGATAGCAACGACATGTCGTCGCTATAGGGGGTGAAAATATGCAACCAACTCTGGACGGTTGAGTTCCCTGAGCATCCTACATCGACAACATGTCGTTGCTATAGACAAACATATTTTCCTCTTCTTTTTTTTACAAAGACCCTACATCGACGATCTGTCGTCGCAGTAGAGTCAGTTCCCGCCTCGTGTTGCCTCCAAATCCTGGAACCCTACAGCTACGACTCGTATCAGGAATTTGCAGGGCCTGGTCATCTGTTGTTGACGACCCTACAGCGACGACTTATTTTATTGAAAAAAAATAATTTTTCGTTGATTTTACCTATATACAGCGACGACTTTGGATTCGTCGAAATTGATGTCGTCGCTGTAGACTATTTTTCTTGTAGTGCATATGTAGAGATTATTGATATAAATATTTATATATACTATAGAACTATAATTTATTCTATTATATATATTTAAAATAACCAGTGAAATAGTTTTTATTAAAATTATAAACATTCTTTACAACTTTAAAACTAAGCAAACGTGCATTGCACGTTGATATATACTATGTAAAAGCAACGTGCAATGCAAATTTGCTTAGTTTTAAAATTGTAAACATTGTCTATTATTTTAATAAAAACTAGTTCAGTGTTTTTTTTTTAAATATATACATATATATAGTAGAATGAATTATAGTTCTATAGTATATATACAAATTTATATCAATAATCTCTACATATATGACATCAAGCACAACATTGACATAAATATATATTTACATGGCTACATAACATATATATATATTACAATAATATTTAAAAATAAATTAGTACTATAAATAAAATAAGAATAGAAAAAGATATAATTTAGATAGTAGTATATATGCATCAACTATTTTTAGTTTCTAATGTATCTCGCAATATCCTTGGTGAATTTGATCAAGAAAAAAAGTTTCAATCACTTGATAAAAAATAAACTATCACACAAATTATAAAAAAATGATATGTATGCTTTTATTATTTTTAAATAAATATGATTTAATTATTTAAATTATCATAAAATATCTTATTTGAATTTGGCAGTGACAACAAGACATTATATATTTAATATAATATTAATATTATACTAAGTTTGTTGTTAGCTGAGAGTAGATTATATTATATTATATATTTAATGTGATATTATTCTAATACGTGAAGTTTTAGTTTAATTAAATTTTATTTAAGTTATGAAACATATGATTTTATTATTTTTAAATAATTATCATGGTAAAATATCTTATTTTAATTTGATTAATTATTTATTTATTTAATTTTATCTAAATTGAAGCTATGTTTACAATCTACCGTTAAATATAAGAATATTTTGTTAAAATTAAGAGCAAAAATAAAAAATCATTAAAGCAACAAATTTCTTTTATCTACCCACTTGTTATATGAAAGAGATATAGTCAATATATTCATAATTGTTAATGATCAATTAATTATTGCACATGCACTCCGACAGAAATTTGGTGCATGTTAATTAGGTTTTTTTTTATACCACGATGTCTTTCCTTAATTTTAGCTGTTTCTCTAATAAAATTAAGTTTAAACCACATAAATTTCGATCAAAGTTGTTGTGAACGAAGCACTTATTTGACAGTTCTAATTGGAAATATGTAAGTCTATGTATAATATTTTTTAATAAAGATTATATGTAAATGTTTTATAAAATTTCTTATATTTATTTTTTAATTTAAATTTGATATCATTTTTATATATTTTTTAAAAACTAGCTAGGGGCATGGCCCCTCCTTCTCCATCAGTGCTCTGTATATTAAGCTACTTTTTTTGGGGGGGGGGGGGGGGGAATTCCTTTTCTTAATTACGTGAAAAATATATTACAAACCCTAAACTTATCCTTATACACTTTCTTTGAAATTTTTTGAGAAAAATATTTTCTTCTAGTAAACTTTGTCATGATTTGTGACGTTTTGGGTAAGAGAAATAATTTACAAATACTTTTTTTCTTACTAGAGAACACATGTTTTACGTACTTTTTTTTGTTCGCAATTTGAGACATTATTGTGCAAAAAAGTGAGTGATTTTGTTGATTTTACCCAGGCAAAATTATTTCATATTACTTTCTATTATTTTTTTTTCAAAAGTATAGTTTTCTTTTATATATTTTACACTGTTTAACACAAGAATATTGTTTTATCTGTATATGTTTTTTTCGGAATATGATGATCAGCATTTACAATTGTAACTTCCATCATTTTCTTTCCTAAATTTCTAATACTTGGCTTTTCTCGGAGTTTATGTTACAAAAACATTTTTTAGTAACGTTGAGAGAATTTTTCACTAACTTTTCAAGTCGATTCCATGTGTTGATATAATTTGCAAATATATATATATATGGCGTCAATTAAAAAAAAAAAGCGCATTCAGTACAATATGGGAGTGAAGGAATAAGAAGAAAAAAAGCAGTGTATGAGATGTTGACGTGTTCCTCCTGTCCCCTGGGATCGAATTTTTCTTCTTCTTTCTTTTGGTCTTTAATTTATTTACCTAAAACTGTAAGTTGCAACGGTAGACACACAAAAAACCTAAAATAATAAAACGAAAAAAAATGAATTGATATAATTAAATAAAAGAAATGATAGCAGGTGGGGACTAGGTGTGGAAACGTGGAAGTGGGTTAGGGGATGACAAAAGAGGTAGCCATGTGCGTGCATATAGAGAGAGAGTGTGTGTGTTGTGAATTTTTAGACCAAAGCATCGATTTTAAAGCACTCTCTCTCTGTGCCAAAGTGTTTTTTAGCAGTTCTCAAAAATCATACCAACTCCTCCACGTGTCAGTGAAACAGAACAATCACCGTTGGATTTACACTTGGCGCTTCTGCAAAGATGATGATGATGATGATAAGTGCTCCAGTGCCACCTGTCCTTTTCAATTGTTTATCCATTAACTTTCAGAATCACAAGTATACGTACTGCTGCAAAAAGTAATAACATAAACACTAATTGATAATAAAAATATATATATTGATGATGCTAGACACGAACCCATGTGACATGCCACCACCTAATCATGCATCGATCTATATTATTACACGTAATAACTATTTATATATATATATATATACGTGTATACTAAAAAGCTTTTTTTATTAAGACTGATATTTAGAGATCGATTGTTTGTAAAAATGCTTGGAGGTAACAAATGTGTTCTAATTAATAATTCAAGTTAATCAATTAATAATCATATCAACTAGCTTGTTGCGTTTATAATCGTAGATTCGTATCAATATCATCATGTGTAGGAAGGCATTATTTAAATATAATATATGTATATGCATATATAGAAATTCATGTCAATTACTCCTCCTATAGCTATATGCTGAATTAATAATTCAACAATTCAAACCCTCTCGAACTAATCATTTAAAGGGGTTGGAACGCATATAATAATGGAGATCGTATCTATAATTAATTTTATTAAATAAAGCAACTAACTATATCAAATAAAATATAATTAATTCTATACTTAAATTATTTGTACGTAATTCATTAAGTAATTTCTAGGATGTTCTAGTTATGTAGCCCTAGCTATCTGATACATTTTAATTTCGGGATCATAAATTGTGCATATATACCAGATCAGTCCTTAATTATTATATGACTTAATAAGCTTAATTAAACATTTTATTTAATGGTCCTTTTGAAAACTTTAATTTTTCCGGTGGACCAGTTATTCCTTTAATAATATATCTAGCAACTTGTTAGCTAGTTTCACATCCCCTACAGTTACAACACGAGGTTTCTTAACGTACAGACATGGCTTAACAATTAAAAATAACTAACTTCTCCAAAATAAATATATGTTCGTAGTAGATAGATATGAAGATTTGCAATACTATATATTTTTATATTAGAATTCGTACAAGAATTCATGATGATGGGATCACCAGTCTTAATAATGGAATTTTTCCTTTCTAAGTTTCCATGCCAACAAAGTTTTTGATGGATCGATGGTGGAGAATGTTTGGCCGTTTCTGATTAAAAAAAGAAAAAATCTTATAAGTAATTCATATCCTAACAAATCTAGCTCAATATCGTGCCTATAAGTTGCTAAATGGATATTTTGGAAAAAAATGGAATAATGTTTTTGCTTTCAAAGTTTCGTACATAATAATAGTTTAAAATATCATTGTATATAAGGGATATGGCTCATACCTAGTCCAAAGGTTGATGTAACAAGAACCCTTTTTTCCCACTTTGTTACGTACATTCTAGAATATATTGCTTCTGTATTTGGTCAAGCCTTATTTTATTTATATATAATTAACTTTAGTTTTACAACTATGCCTATCTTATTTTAAAATAACATAAAATAATCTTTTGTCAAAATCAATCATAGCTCTACTACCTTATTGAATCTGATCATCACTTCACAATTTGAAATAGCTGGCATTATCATATATATTAGCAGGAAAACAAAACGATATGACGTATATATTCACATATATGATATATGTATAATATGGAAGATCGTGAATATATATAATTTTGTTTAATGGATGAGGGTTTGTGGCCATTTCTTATAAATGTCGTACACAAATAAGTAAATAAATAAGTTCTAATGCTGTCATACGAGCTAGCTGAATGTCAGCATTATTATATATGTAGTCAATAAAAAAGTATAAAATTATAGAGAAATGAATTTTTTATTTAGTTATGAATAAAAATGTATACGAGAATCACTCTCTCTATATATATACAGAATTACGTATACAATTTCAGTGGCGTGACTGTGTACGATTCTAAGTAGTTCTTATATAATGATCAACCACCTTAAATATACTAAAAAAACGCAATCGATCTTTTTCCTAAATGGGAAATTCTCTACCAAGATACTAATAATTCCGAAAGCTACTTCCTTAAGAGATGTGCTATAAAATGCTTGGTGGGACCATGTAAAGAAATGTCAAGCTTAGCGCATAAAATCAAATCCGTTTTCCAATTTGAATACGTATGCTGTTTAATCCAATTACTGAAAATAAAATAAAGATAAAAAGAAAATAAGAAACAAAGAAAAATAGAATTAGGCTTAAGGAAAGTCTCTCTACATCAACAGCTAAGTTTGGTATAATTCGTTTGTTATATCTCGAGGAATATAGGCCCGTTTGAAGAAAATTATTCTAGAATTTTGTTTTTTATTATTATCAAATGTGTATCAACCAAAGGAGGATACCAAAAATTCGTTGAATCCCAAAACTAATTGTTTATAAACAAAAATCTATCATCAAATTAATATGCATGATAATTAAGTGTGTTGGTGAAGCTGATATATAATACTTTGAATAAAATTGTGTGTTTGCATGAAATTTTTATGTACTTAAAGAATTGACCGTAGCATTCTCTCATGATGACTTTTATGCATTGAAAATTGATAAGAAGTATTATGGGTGTCTAATATCATAAGTAGGTGACATATCGCTATTAGTATAATTCAATATCGAATCCCACTTATTTAAATTTAATAAGTATTATGAGATATTGCTAACTAATTATGGAGTGTCACCTCATATAGTGTTGGGCACCTTAAGATACCAAATATCAACACTCTTATGCTTTACATATTGTGATGACTATGTAAAATCAAATTTTAAATAATTAATATCATCGATTCGATATTAAATAATTAGTTGTATCAATATGTGAAGGTACTATAAATATATAACAACACTTTTTTACAAGAGATCTCTCTAATTGTTACTAAATACTTCGTGAGTCAGTTGCTCCCTGCTTGTGTCTCATATAAAAGAGTGAAATCATGCATACGTAATATTTCTTGTAGAAGATATAGAATTTTTGCCGAAAGAGGATAAAGCATCAATCAATTGTTATATATTTTTCATTTTTTAAAAAAACGTGAAAATTTTAACTGACTTGAATAACTAACTCTGTATCTGAGAGTAATGGATCCTATCTCTTATGCGTGTAGATTTGAGGTGTTGATTGCTATTTAGTCATGAGTTCTCATTTATATGAAATTCTTTTCAATAACAAGTTTTTGACTACTCAACCAACTCTTATCACCTTACGTTATCTGAGTAAAACAACTAATATTTTTCCCTTAAAGATAAATCAATTATAATTAAGTTTATAAGTTCAAAGAATTCCCAAAAAGTTTAATTTTCCATTAACAATATATTATATCTTGAATTTGTAAATTAATTATGTAGTAGTATTTGAAATTATTTATTATAATCTTGATTGAATTTCTTTAGGATACGATATTTAACGAAAGTAATGTGTATTTTATTAACTTACTTAAAAAATTTAACTTTTTTTTGTCCTTTTACAAGATAAGAAAAAAGTGTTTGGAACTTTTATATTCTTTAAGCCATTTTCCTCAATAATTTTTTTTAATCATCATTCGTTATAAAAAGATCTACACTCCACACTTTGCTTGTTTGAAGACTATTTTGCAAATTAATATGTTTAAAAATATATTTTTTACAAACTACTCTAACAATAATAATAAATTCTTACAAAATAGTAGGACTGAATACAAAATTGATATTTATTTATTTTGACAAAACAAAGTGGATAGAGTTGGCTAAGGGAGACTGACGACATTTTGAGAAGTTATTAGCTAAATAATTTTTATATTTTGAAAATACCAAAAATTATTTTTTATTCTCATTTTTAGAAAAATTTGTTCCCTCTTGACCTTTTCGAGAATTTTATTCTTTGAATTTTCTTTTGTCTTGCAATGTACATTTTGAAATACTGTACTTATTTTTATAACTTTCTCCCAAAACTTAAATAGAATTTTTCACGGTATTTTTATGAATTTCTAATTTTCCTTTCGGAATCATTGACTCATTATTCGACTTTTGTTATTTGAATTTATATATATTAAATTTTGTACCACATTATAATTTCATTCTATGTTATGACGAAACATAAAAAAGAAAAAAAATATTGGTTCCCATAATTAAAATTCATCATAAAATTTACAAAGTAAAAACATTTGGAGAAAAAAATCGAAAAAAGTAACTATATATGTATATTTTTTATAAAAAAACAAAAAATTAAAAATCATTTTTAATAAATATGTGTCCCATATTAATAACTTTTCATAACTTAAGTTTTAAAAACTCGTATTATATATAAAATAAATTTACTACTCAACTTTTAATTTTTTTATAATACAATTTAAATAAACCATAAATGATAACTAATTTTCTTAAAATTATATTTATATGTGAAAAACTTATATATATATATTAAAAATAATAAAAATATAAACAAAATAAAAAAAAGTCATATAAAATGATTTTTTTTTTTACTTTTTTGTCCCATTATTTGTTTGGACCATATATATTTTGAAAAATTATTTTTTAGACTATTTGTTTTATAAAAATATTCAAATAGACCCATATATACGATTTTGGTTAAAAAAAATTTTAATATGACCAAAAGATTCACCGATTTGTTATGAGGAAGAATAATTATGTTTTTGTTTATTATTAGTTTGGAGAATTATTTATAATTTTAGTTGAAAAAAAATTACCAAAATCGGAGTTAGTGGTTTATTTGAATAATTTTATAAAATATATAGTCCATAAATTAATTTTTCAACATACAAGATTCAAATAAATAATGAGACAAAATACAGTCTAAAAATATACAAATCAATAAGAAAACTATTTGTCCTCTACAAATACACGGTAAAAACAATGATTAATATCATTTTGGGTCTTTATGTTTTAGTGTAGTTTTATTATGGACTTTCTATGTTAAAAAATATATATTTTTTTAATTTTATGTTTTGTCAAATTGTTAAGAATTGTTGATTGAACTCTAGTTAAAATAATTTTAAATATAACATTATATATATAATGATTTTCGTTGAAAATTCACACATTTTCTAAATTGATGATTATAAATAAAGCTTACAAGGTCTACAATCTATATTTCTTTTATAATAGAGGATTGAGTATGAAATTAACCAAAAATATTAAAATTCAAAATGGTATAAGCCCTAAAACAAAAACAATAGAGCTTAATTCCTCGTAGCCACTGTGGGAAACGACATTCTTTTGAACTTTGTTAGGTACAGTGGCAGGGTCACGTGAATTCTCTACCAAAGATAATAATAGTCACATTTAATTGTTGAAAAATCAGTAAACAAATATTAATAATGGAAAAAGGCAAAAATATCAAAGGAAACCAAGCAAGCAGGACCCTAAAAATTTCACGTTGCGAAAGGGCCAAAAGGGTTGATGAGGGACAGATGTCCCTCGGTTAGGACACTTTCTGACCAAAAACATGTCCTCTCACTCAATTATGGCAAATAACAATAGAAAAACAGATAGTAGCCGACACAAAATAGTACTAAAAATATCATTGCCTCGGTAAAAGCTTTGAATGCGAATTTTGGGGTGTACGGACAGATCAACTATAGTCCTTCCTTCCTCTTTGGGCCGTACACGCGTCCTTGTCCTTATCCCTTTCCTCATTACACGTCTTCGCTCTCCTTACACGTGGCAGCATCTCCTCTCTCCTCTTATCCTCGAGATCCTCGTGATTTTGACTCATCTTCTTTTATTATTTTTAGTTTTTGACCGTCTTGGGATTATCGTCTGTGGATGAGATCTGAGAATGAGAAATGTTGGGGTGTTTCTAGTGTGGACATCAATATTGGTGTTTCATACAATATGTACCAAAAGTGAATTTAGGTAGATATCATGAGAAGGTTTTCATAAATATCTAAAAAAAAAAATTGAGTCCTTGAAATTAGGTTTTATATTGTAGATACTAATTGTATTGTGAAATAATTCAGATAGGTTTTTTAATCTAATTTTGATAAAAAAAATATATATATAATAACATAATTATTAAATTAAATAGTTGTGATTTTATTATAAATTATTAATTTAGTGAATTATTTATGATTTTAATATAATTTTTTTTTGATCAAAATAGAATTTAAAAGATTATTTGAACAATATACAAAACATAAAGCCCGAAAAATAATTTATAAAAATATTAGATCTATGCAGGCAATAAGACAAATCATATCGTCTAAAAAAAGTATAAAACCTTAATATTAAATGCAAATCCAGCAAAACTTCTATAAGAATAATTTTGTGACCAGACTAATTATATTTTAATTGAGAAATTATAACTAAATAGAGATATTAGTAAAAAAAAATTACTAATACCTAAAAGTATTAACTTTAATAACAATAATAGTAAAAAATTCCTTTAAAAAAATATTAAAAATTATAATTAAAAAATATTTTTGTCGAGTAGTTTTACATATTGATTTACTCTTTAGGATTATTACCATATTTTTATGTACAATTAATCTTACTATGAGTAGAGGCCATGAATAATACTTGACTGCATATTATATAGAGTTTTATTTTCTTAATATGGAATTTAAAAAAATTATAACTTATTATAGTTGAGAGGTTACCCTTGACCTAAGTTGGGATAAAAAAAATTTATAATAAAATAGATGTTTCATTGAATATGAAATCTATTACATGGAAAACAACAATCAATTAACAATATTTTTTTATATTTTAAAAAATAATTATGTTCAAGTAATATTGAGTGAGAACACTTAAATATTATAGCATATCCAACTACATTAACTAAATCCTCATTTTTAGCAAAAATAGCTAAAATATAACTTATTTTGTATTTTTTATTTCTTCAAGGGACTAGCAATATTTTAGTCATTTGAGTATCTACAGTTGAGGGCTATAAAAGTTGTGTATAACTATTTTTAGCCCATCTTTATAAAATTGAACTCCAATGATATTCCAAAATATGTGCTAAATTTGACACATGCTATAAGTTTTGTCAAATTTTACACAAAATATATCATGGACCAAATTTGGCCAACAATAAATATCAAAATTTTTAATTACTCATTTGTCACTGTGTGTTTTAAAATAGTGTTTAACTCGCTAAACGAGTCATTTGGACTTAAAATGTATAATTAAGACTAACTTGAGGATTATGTATTAAAATTTTTGGTCAAATAGTAATAATTTTAATAAAAAGGTTTAACTTTGTACACAGGATCCCAAAGTAGTTTTTAAACTGACACATAAACAAAAGGGCGGGCCTAGGCGGCAAAATGAGGGTTCAACCCTAGTTCCAACAAGTGATCTCACCCGTGGTGGTCGAGCAGGTTGCATATGTATACAACACCCCCAAAGTTCTCCAACTCATGGCTGGTCCAACTATTCTTTTCCCTTACGTGCACCATAGATCACCCATGAGCCGAGACCCATCAAGAAAACCTCACAAGTATAACAATCATGTATATAATCAAAAGCAATAAACACATGCTCCACAAACATTCATATATATATATATATATATATATCTCAATCATATAACTTGCAAACACATTCAGTTTACAAAGATATTCATTTTATTCCTATAATCAATTACATGGCCCAAGGAAAACAATCATGCCGAACAGCCTAACCGAGCGAGATGCATACTCAAGCACTCAGCTCGCGGTTAATGTCGGGCAAGTGGGGATCACACCCTTAACTGTACTTGTCTTCAATTACATGGCCCAGGAAACAGTCCTGCTCAGCCGCCCAACCGAGTGTGATGCATACTGTTAGAGTTTTATGCCCTACTTAATACTCAAATTCTTTGTAATATCATTTATTATCCATAAAAGAATATAAATCATTTTTTGACTTGGTCAATCACTTTGCTGGCATGTTTTATTTTTATGATTATTTGTTTAATATAAACTTCTATTAAATCCCGAGCATATAGCTAATCGTATTTATTGTGACGTAATCACAATGGAATATAAATATGATTATATGTTCAAAATAAATTAGTCCTAAGATTAGTCAATGCACATGATTTACACGGACTTGCCAATCTACGATATGCTCTACTTACACATTATGGTGTTATGTTCTTTCCAGAACATTAGCAAAGTAGATAAGATCGGATGTATTTGTTACATCGGACATGACCGATATTGACAGTAGATAAGATAAGTAAACATATCGTTATTATCTATTCTAGTCATATCATATAGTTAACCATAGGTCAATTCAATCACAATTCTAAGTGGTTAGTATTCTAACTGATTGTATTATTTAAGTTCCTTGACTTATTCGTTACCAGCTTACCCTAGGGAGTAGCCCATACTTACATCTTGGGAACTCGGTAGTATAATTGAGTGGGAGTGTTAATCATACATATGAACATCTATAGCTTCTGATGAAGAAGTGAAACGATGATTTACTTTTAGTTTGGTTCAAGGTGTTAAACGATAGAGATCTCATTTCAGTAATTATGTTAGTTTACTGAAATATCATTTACAAGGAACTAAGTGTTCTAAGGATAAAATACAATGAGGGGTAAAACAGTATTTTTGTCCTTTCTCATTGTAGATCATCTATAGAGGATTGCGTAACAATTTTGGGTGTAACAATGGATAAATAAAAATAGCCAAATTAGAATAAAAATTAACTATTTTGATATTAATCGAATATCAAGTCCCCGGCAACGGCGCCAAAAACTTGTTGCAATTTTTCTGCTACCCAAGTATACGCAATCGAATAAACAAGTAATAGTAGTGGAAGTACAGTATCGTTTCGTCAGGGAATTGATCCACTAATTACCAATAGCAAACTTTTATTTCTATTTGACTAATGAAAATCGAATGAAAAATTAACAACTAACAATAAACTAGATAGTAGTAGTAATGGTAATAACTAGTAGTAGTTATAGTATGTTTATTACTGTGGATTTTGGTTCAAGCCGAGATTTAGTTGGAAACTCCTAGCAATAGTTATGGATTTTATAAGTTTAACCTATAGTTTAAGAATATTAATTATAACATAAGGTTTGATTAATATTGCTGGTTATTAATATGATGATTATTATAACCTAAGGTTTAGATAGAGCCAATAAGAATATGACACTTGTCATGAGCATAGTTATTCCTAAGGTTTAGATAGAGCCAATAGGATTATGACACTTGTCATATGCATGAGTATTAAGGAATTATTATTTTAATGATATAATAAGGGAAATATAAGACTTAGTCTTCACCATAATCTATTAGGAGCATGACATTTATCATAATTTTATTTATTTGTGAATTAGGTTGTTATTTAGATAATTAAATAGATTTTTCGTAACTTTAGGGTACTGTAACTTCCGACCTATTTTTTTACTCGGTTATGTTATGAAATTCGAAAAATAATATTTCTAGAAAGTTGTAGATAATTTAATTAGCTTTCTAACAGTATAAAGATAGTATAAATCGGAGTCCTACAGCTCTAGATATATTGATTTTACTGTAGGTAAGTTTAGAGTTACGAGATTTAGGGAGTTAGAAGTTAGGATTCTATTTGTTTTGATTATTTTTGTTTTTAAAAATGAAGCTTTGACTCCTTAAACCTCTCTCTGAACAATTTGACCAAGTCCTAAGCCTTTGGCTGAAGAATATTCAAATATTTTCAATTAAATTCATTATTTTTATTCATAGGCAAAAAGAAGATTTTTATTCCTAGAACTCTATAAATAGGACCTAGCACCAAGCCTTTTCATTCATTCTTCAAGCATTGATCAGAGTCTTTCAGGTGTTAGTGAGACTATAGAGTGATAAATACTTGGGTTGGGGTTATAAGCTTTATCATTGTAAGCTTTTTCTTTTAGTATGATGCAGGAAAATAGATGCAGAGGCGGAATGATTCTTGGAAGCTTGGTGTGTGTATGGAGGTGAATGTTGTGGATGGGCTGCGTGTCGATTTGAGGACAACATTTTTTTTTGTCTTTTTAAAATTATGTTTTTATGTATTTTTCCGCATTTAGCTTTGTAAACAATTTTATTTAAAGTAATGTTTTATTTTAAAACAATGAGATCATTTATGTATTACAAATATTGCTTCTTTAAAGTTTTCAATAAAGTTATGAATTTTCTTATGTATGTTCTTTTCAAAGTTGTGCTTATGTCTAGTGGGTTTAATGACCTCAGTTTCATAGATAGTTGGGTCGTTACAGTTGGTATCAGAGCAACAGTCCATTTTTCATGAAATTCTCCTTGATACACACGCTCAAGCTTCGAATCTAATCGCCAATGTAAGTATTTATGTTTATGTGTTATAGCTAACGTTTTAGTCTTATGTTTTCAGTTAAGATATGGATGGAGCTTTATCATATAACGATATTCGAGCCACTAAAGCCTTAAAAAGGATTAGAGAACCAAGAAATACCATAGGAATATTGGAGAGAATCACTCGGAGATTTATTTTATTTCATAATCAAATAGTTCATCTCCAATAAACTATGCAAATAATGATGAGAGCTACGGAGCAATATATTTTAGTAGCTAGGCTTTTTAGAGAATTTCCTTTTGTAATTGCTGCTTTGGAAGAAATATGAGAGACAATAGATGTTGAGGATGAAGTACCAATGACTATGAGATATTATTTTCTCATAATAAGGTTTACATCTAAGATGGAATTCCAATTCACACAAGAACAAAACAATAGAATTTTTACCAATCTTCCAAGAGGAATTTTTGAGGCTCACGAAAATGATGATTATGAAGAGATAGATGATGACATGTTAGATGAAGGATATGATGTAGAAGATCCCGATTTTTAGAAAAGATTAGTTTATTTATTTATTTTATTTATTGTTTTGCATTTATGATTGTACTTAGTGAAAACTGTTTTTCCAAATTAATATTATTGTTATTTTGATGATATGTATGAGTTTGATTTTATTTTTGCAATCATAATAAATAATGACTAAGTTCGGTGAGGGTGGATACAAATAAATGAACCAAGTTCTCTATATTGAGAGATAGGGGGTCATAGTAGTGGGAACGATTTTATTGATCCCTACCCTCCCTCAATATGGTTAACTTTGGAACAACGATGAGTTTCGAGCCTGAGAATTAAGTCATATAGGATAATTAGAAACACACTTAGAAAATAATAAAGATGGCTTATTTTTCTAAGTTTAGAAACACACCCTAATTATAAAAAAGGCTTATATAATTCTTTTCATAAGAAGTCATAATTAATAGGTCCGAGTTATGTTTGCTTAGATTAAGTTTTTGCTTTAGAGCCTATTAAGATAAGTTCTAACATGTTTTTCTCAACTGTTAGAACTCTGCTGAAGATGTTGCTTCGAAGATCTGCTCACACCAATGGCAATGTCCCCAACGTCACCCCTGAGACGAATGAAGCCCCTCCAGTTCGCAGAAGGGGAAGGCGTCCAAATGCCAACCGGAATGCACCGCCGCCGCCGCCGCCGGTTGACAACACTGTGGAAGTTGCCAGACTACGACAGCAAGTTGAGGAATTACTGCAACAACAGTGACAGCAGGCTCAGCCTCAGCCTCCGCCTCTGCCGCAACCACAGCCACAACAAATGGCCCCAGGATCCCATAAAGTTGGTCCCTATGAGGGATGGTCAATGGCGAACTATACGCCATACCCAGCTCAACATGTGGAGCCTGTCTATGAGCGGTTTCGTAAGCAGCACGCTTCAAATTTTGAAGGGACAACTGACCCCTTTGAGGCGGAAAAGTGGCTCAGAAATGTGGAGCCGATCCTTGTGCACATGAACCTCGGAAACATGGACCGCATATCTTGCGTTTCGTCTCTACTCAAGAAGGATGCAAGAATGTGGTGGGACCTAGTACAACAAACTCACGATGTCGCCACTATGACTTGGACCAGAATTGTGGAGCTGCGCCACAAAAGTACTACAATTCAGCTGTCATTGCTTCAAGGGTTGAGGAATTCGCTAGTCTAAAGCAAGGAAATTTGACGGTAACAGAGTATGCTCGGCAGTTCGACCAATTAGCTAAGTTTGCGTCTAAGATGGTTCCATTTAATTTTCTGAGGGTGAACAAGTTCGTTAGAGGACTTCGACCGAAGATCAAGCTAGGGGTTAAGTTAGCAAACCCAGGAAATACTATTTATGCCGACGTTCTAGAGACGGCAATAGAAGTAGAAAGTCTGCAAGCTAACGTTAGTAAAGAAGAAGCCAACAAGCCTGAACCTAGACAGCAGGGTCAACCTCAGACAAGTCGGAACAACAACAAGCAGTCCAACAACAATAACAGTCAAAAAAGAAGGCATTCTGACAACAAGCAGTCCGACAACGATAAGAGGGCACGGACGAACAATAGGGGAAATAGGCCGGGTTATGTAGAGTACCCGCAATGTGCTAAGTCCCAAAAAAAACATCCTGGTGAGTGTCGCGCAAACACCAAGGGATGCTACAACTGTGGTAAGGAAGGGCACCGGAAGAAGGACTGTCCTCAGCTCAAGTCAGAGGGGAAAAAGGATGATAAGATGGTTCCTGCCAAAGTTTTTGCTCTCACGCAAGGAAAAGCTGACGCTAGCAATAATGTAGTTATAGGTCAGGTTTCTATTCTCCATAATAAATGTTATGTATTATTTGATTCGGGAGCCGCTCATTCGTATATCTCGTTAGGAATGATAGAAAAATTAGACAAACCTTGTGAAAAATTTAGAACTAGGTTTGTAACAGAATTACCTTCGGGTGAAGTAGTCTTATCATCATGGGTAGTACGAGGCGTACCAATCAAGATAGAGGATGTAGAACTAGAAGGAGACCTGATAGAACTGGAGATTAAAGACTTCGACGTGATACTGGGAATGGACTGGCTAGCAAGGCATGACGCAACCATCGACTGCAAACGTAAGCAAGTAATGTTCGAGATTCCTGACGGGCAGAGGCTATGTTTTATGGGAAAGGATTCAGGTCTACGCACAACGCTTATTTCGTCACTTAAAGCTCAGAAGATGATAGAAAAAGGATGTCAAGCATTCTTAGCTAGTGTTGCGGATGTGGTAAGGGAAACACCACTAAAGGTCGAAGATGTACGTATTGTAAGGGAATTTCCAGAGGTATTTCCTGACGACTTGCCAGAATTGCCGCCGACGCGGGAAATTGACTTCACAATCGAGCTAGTACCGGGCACCGAGCCTATCTCCAAGGCACCATACCGGGCGGCACCTATCGAACTCAAGGAGTTAAAGACGCAGCTACAAGAACTTCTAGACTTGGGTTTCATCAGACGGAGCCATTCATCATGGGGAGCACCGGTTTTTTTTGTGAAGAAAAAGGACGGCAGTATCCGAATGTGCATAGATTACCGCAAGTTGAATAAGGTGACGATTTAGAATAAGTACCCGCTACACCGGATTGATGACCTGTTTGATCAACTTCGAGGTGCGACCGTGTTTTCAAAGATTGCACAATTTTTTTTTTTCGAAAAAGTTTGGTATGGCTGCCATGAGCGCGCACACCCGCGTGCCCTGCGTGTGCACCACACCTTGCGCACACCACGCCCAGCACGCACCGCGCATATCGCGTGTCGCTCACACCGCGCACACGCGTCCCTGTTCATCCTGAACTATTTTTTTAAAATTAATGAAAATTAAAATAAATTGTGGAAATTAATTATTTATAATCAAAGCCAAAAATATGAGATTTATTTTTCTACAAAGATTCAAATTCAAATTTAAAAATAGACTAACAACTTAATTTTAAATCATTTAATTTATTAAAATATTAAAATTAAGATATCAGATATTTAAGATATTTTCTTTTAAATTCTTGATAATTTTATTAAATCTTTATGCAAAAATATAAATATCTTTTTATTCTATAGTTTTTAATATTTAAATTATTTGAAATTTGAATATTGTTAGTTAGATATTTTTATGGATATTTGAAGTTGATTAACTGTTTTATGATATTTTAGAGTTGATATAACTATTAATATTTTATTTTTTTTGAATGGTTAAAACATTAGCTAATAGTTGCAACAACACAAGATATTTTTGAAAAACAATTAAGATATTGATTTTAAAATTGGTTAAATTTTGATAAATATATTTTTTTCAACCAATTAATAAAATATTTTTGTATTAAATGAGATTTAAATTAACTTTGGTTAATTGTTGATAAATCCTATTTAAATTAAATTAATATTTTTCAAATTAACCTAAATCAAGTTGATTGTTGATGAATGAAATTTAAATTAACTATTGTTAATTGTTGATAAATTTCATTTAAATTGACTTATTTTTTGTAAAAAATTAATTAATTTGAATTTTTAGATAAATTCTAGATAATTAATTGTAGTATTTTGTCAAAAGAAATAAATTGTGGTATTTTTGCATAAATTCATAGACTTGCTCATATAGTAACATGATTAGGCCCATCCAATTATAACATGTCTGTTTGCACTATATGTAGTATTTTTGCAATTGGGCTTAGATGCATATAGTGGCTCATATGTTTGTTAGATATGTTTGTTAGAATATATAAAGTTTAAATTCCTCGATGTGGGTGATTCCACTTGTGAAGACCCATTTGCTTTGCTTGACTATAGTGAGCATAATCAATTAATAACAATTAATAAAATGAAGGTTTAAATTCCTGTCTTTTCGACTTTGTATGGAAGATTGGGGGCTTTTGTAGTGGGAATGACACACTGGACCCAACCCTCCTCCATACAAGCCCAATTGTTAAGGCTCATTTACCTGAGTTGGACTTAATTGTATATGTTCATTATATTAGTTAAACCTAATTATTGATTAGCAAAAAATTAATTCTAAATTAATTGAATTTGTTTCAATGTGACACTTTAGAATTAATAGGAAATTATAGGACTTTGGTTTTAAAAATTTAATCTTTTCAATTTTTTGGAAAACCATAGTCATTAATTTTCTAAATATAAATAATAAGAATAATCTTTTTTAATTTTATAATGAGCTTATTTTAAGATTTATATTCGATCTCCACTGTTGGTTTAACATAGTCAATAGCTTAGTGAGGCCTCGAGGTGCTTTGATTCGTCCCCGTACGGAAGGTGTTCATTAGCTATTTTGACAAGGTTAGATTTCGAAAGATAGATAATTATAGGTCATATTCTACTAGACTCACCCCTACGGTGACTACTAGGACTAAATCTATGATTATCGAAACCGTGGGTCTAGCTCATAAAATAAGAGATTTTATTTTCTTATTTTGATCGAATAATAGGTTGTTAATAGTGGTGTCCATTATTAAATGAGTTTACAACTCTATCTAACAAGTGGTATTTTTAACTCTGGCCAACCGAGACAAAGATATCATAGAATAGTTAAAAACCTAAAGAAATAGAGATATGATTGTTTTTGGTATTTTTTCTCATATCTTAGATATTTTTGGTATATGTTGTGTTATTTCTTGAAATTTGCGTGAATATAAGTTTTATTGAGCAAATGTGATTGATTTATATTTTATTGGTAATTTTTCGTTTTAAGTAAAGTAGTGTTTGAGTCTACTCCCATCCATTCTCAACTTTTGATGGAGAAACTCACTGGAGAAAACTTCCTTAAATGGAAGCAGAATATCAACATAGATTTGATTGGTGACAACTCCGAATTTGTCATGATTGAGAATCCCTAGAACGAGCATCATGTCCGCACGTTTGTGATGGCATCGTCAATGCTCGTGATGACACCGTAAATGCTTGGATAGCACCATCTCTGCACATACGTGATGACACCGTGAATGCTCGAATAGCACCGTATCTGTACGTTTGTGATCAACTCAACTATGGTCTAATGCAGCTCATGAACGAGCATCAAATTCTATCCTAACATGGGTGGACCTAGTAAAGGAGGAAAAAATAAGACTATTACTGCTGTTGTTGATCTAGCTAAGGTTGAAGCTAACCAAGCTTCATCTTCGAAAGCTGAAAACAAGAGGAAATGAGGACAAAACAACAACCCCAAGCCTGCAAAGGCTGCAAAGACGAGTGCACAACCAAATGCATAGACGCCTATGGGCAAGAATAAGAAAAACACGAAAGGTAAAGGTATGTAATTTCATTGCAAAGAGAAACAGGATTTACCCAAGTTTCTAGCAGCGAAAAACAAAGGTAATGATTATAGTTCATTTATCTTATAAACATGTGTTTAAGAGAATGATAAATTCTTTTCGATTATTGATTTTGGATCTACCAATCATTTTTGCAAGTCTTTACAGCTTGTTGAATCGTGGGAGGAAGTGGACGAACGCGGCTTAAAGCTTAGAGTTGGGAACAGAGCGTTCGTTGCGGACCAAGCTAGAGGAATAGATTGTCTAAGGTTCGGAAATAAATACTTAATTTTAAAAGATGTATTTTTTATTCCGTATTTTAGTAGAAATTTAATTTCAGTTTCCTTGTTTCAATTAGAACAATTTTTTATGACTTTCACAAGTTCTAATATATCATTTTCTTTCAATGGGTCGCAATTGTGTATTGCATGTTTGGAAAACGGACTTTATATTTTGCGACCTAACGAACCCCTCGCTCTTAACAATGATTTATTCAAAGTAGCTAAACCTAGGACCAATAAACGCCAAAAGACCGATAACGATAATATGACGTATTTATGGCACTTGAGACTAGGTCACATTGGCTATGATAGGATTCAAAGACTTACAAAGGACGGACCTTTCAGGGAACTCACCTTAGGTGAATTACCTGACTGTGAATCTTGTCTAGAAGGCAAACAGACCAAGCGTCCATTTTCTACAAATGGTGATAGGGCCAAAGAACTGCTTGGACTTGTGCATTAAGATGCTTGTGGACCTTTGAATGTACAAGCCATGGGTGGTTTTGAGTATTTCGTCACTGTCATTGACGATTACTCTAGATACTCATGTGTTTACCTAATGCATCGGAAATCATAAACATTTTCAAAGTTTCAGGAATTCCTAGCAATGGCTCAGAATAAATTAGGTAAAACGTTAAAGATTTTGCGATCTGATAGGGGTGGAGAATATTTGGATATGCAGTTCCAAGATCATTTGATTGAACTTAGGATTTTATCACAACTTACAGCCCCAGGTACTCCGCAACAAAATGGTGTAGCGGAACGCCGGAACAGAACTTTATTGGAAATGGTTAGATGCATGCTTAGTTACTCAACTCTACCAACTTCGCTTTGGGGACATGCAATTGAAACTGCGAACAACATTCTCAATGTCACGTCGTCTAAATCAATCCCCAAAACATCATTAGAATGTTGGAACAATCGTGAACCTCATTTACGCCATTATAGAATCTGGGGTGTCCCGCCCACGTCCTGAGGAAAAAGGAAGGAAAGCTAGAACGACAAACTGATCTTTGCATGTTTGTTGGCTATCCTAAAGGTACTCGGGGTGGACTTTTCTATAGTTATTCATAAAAGAAAGTGTTTACTTCTACGAATGCTACTTTTCTGGAAAATGACTATGTCCAAAATATCAAACCACGCAGCAAAGTAGTTTTAGAGGAGATGGTTAAAGAATTGACTCCAACCAATGTTCCATCGTCATCAACACGAGTTGATGATGAAATTCCCGCTCTTCATGTCCAATTGACGCAAGTTGATTTAAATGAAGATAGTACCACTGTTCCTGATCAAACAGTCACGGAGCCTCGTCGTAGTGGGAGGGTTTCTAGGAACCCAGTTCGCTATGGTTTGGATGGTGAAACCAATATGGTTGTTGGTGAAACTAGTGATGATGATCCATTGTCTTTCAAACAGGCAATGGCTAGCCTTGAAAAGGAACTATGGCTCGAAGCCATGAAACAGGAAATGAAGTCCATGTACTCAAATTTCGCCTGGGATCTTGTGGAAGCACCTAGAGACTTTAGGGCCATTGAGTGCAAGTGGATCTACAAGAAGAATTGAGGTGTTGATGGAAATATCGAGACTTATAAGCACGATTAGTGGCAAAGGCTTATACCCAAAAATAAGGCATGGACTATGAGGAAAATTTTAGTCCGGTAGCCATGCTCAAGTCCATATGCATCCTTCTATCCATAGTAGCTCCTCTCGACTATGAGGAAACTCTTAATGGAAAGCTTGACGAAGTCATTTATATGGATCAACCAGAAAGATGTAAAGTAGTTGGACAAGAAGGAATAGTCTGCAAGTTGAATAGGTCCATTTATGGACTTAAGCAAGCTTCTCGTTCCTGGAATTTTAGGTTTGATGAAATAATCAAAGCTTATGGCTTTGACCAAAATATAGATGAGCCTTGTGTTTACCAACTGAAGGCAAATCAAATGGTGGTATTCCTGGTTCTTTATGTAGATGATATCTTACTCATTGGAAACAATGTTAAGAAATTGTCATATGTGAAGAATTGGCTGAGCACTCAATTCCAAATGAAGGATTTGGGTGAAGCAAGTTATGTTCTAGGTATCCAGAACATCAGGGATAGAAAGAAGAAACTCTGAGCTCTATCTCAAGCAGCTTACATAGTTAAAGTGCTTGAACGTTTCTCAATGACAAATTCCCAGAAAGGTCTTCTACCGTCCCTCATACACTCGAAGAGGAAGATGCAACGAGAAAAGTTCTTTTCGCATCTGCAATTGGAAGTCTGATGTATGCCATGTTGTGTACTAGACCACATATCTGCTATGAAGTGGGAGTAGTGAGCAGGTTTACTTTAAACCTAGGACCAGAACATTGGATAGCAGTTAAGCATATCCTGAAGTATTTAAGATGGACTAGGGATTATATGTTAGTCTACAAGGGTGGTGTTCTAAAGCCTGTAGGCTACACCGATTCAGATTTTCAGACTGATGTCAATGACAAGAAGTCTACTTCTGGAATGATGTTTATTCTTGGGGGTGGAGTTGTGATAAGGAGAAGCGTAAAGCAGTCTGCAATCTCAGATTCCACCATGGAGGCTGAGTACATAGTCGTGTTAGAAGCAGCTAAGGAAATAGTCTGGCTAAAGAAGTTCTATTCGAATCTTGGTATTATACCATAAATGGATAAACCGCTTGTATTGTTTTGTGACAATGCATGAGCGATAGAAAACTCGAAAGAACCTCGTAGTAGCAAGAGGAGTAAGCATAAAGAAAGGAAGTATCACATAATTCGAGAATATGTGGCCAGGGGAGATATGAAGGTTATGAAGATTGCATCTGAAGACAATCTTACGGATCCGTTTACAAAAACATTACCAGAAACTACATTTGATAAGCATATCAAGGAAATGGGATTAGTAGAATTAAGACATTAGTTTCAATTAGTGCGAGTGAGAGTATGTTAGGGTTTTATGCCCTAATTAAAACCCAAATTCTTTGTAATATCATTTATTATCAATAAAAGAATAGAAATCATTTTTTGACTTGGTCAATCACTTTGCTCACATGTTTTATTTTCATGATTATTTGTTTAATATAAACTTCTATTAAATCTCGAGCATATAGCTAATCGTATTTATAGTGATCTAATCACAGTGGAATATAAATATGATTATATGTTCAAAATAAGTTAGTCCTAATGTAATGTCCTACTTCCTTAGAGCCGTTCGTAAGTGAGTTTTAAATGTGCAATTAACTCGCTAGTCGAGGTTTTAGTTTAAAAGTGTAGCTAAATTGTAATAAAGGTCATGTAATTTCGAAAATGTAATCATTCATTGAAATTATAAAGCGCTATACATTTGGGATCCCAAAATTACTGTTTAGAAATAGTTACATCTTAAAAAAAATATGATTAAAGTCGACTAAACGACAAAATCTAGATTGAGACACAACATCTCCCAAAAATACCCCTGGCCGTGGCAGCCAGGCATACCAAACATGTACACGTCGTTACAGGGTTTCCGTACTCATGGTTGGTTGACCTTTCCCTTGCACTTACATGCACCACAGAGCACCTGTGAGCCGAAGCCCAGCAAGAAAACTCAATACAAACAATCAACATACACATAACTATCAATCAACATATAATAAAGGAGCAAACAGGCTAAACACAGACCATGTTGTCCCAAGCACTTTACCAAGCCCTGGGTTCGCTGTCTACACCGTGAGGATGACTCAGGCATCCGAGAAGGGTCTCACCTTAGCGACTTACACTCCACGTGCTTAACGCCGCTCCCGACCGTTACTGTACTCAACCTCGCACCCCACGTGCTAAACACCATTCCCGACCCCTTGCAGTACCTGGCTCCCTGCCGTTCTCGGCCTTCGCCATTCTCGGCCCTTGCCGTTCATTTACAAATATGCAACACATATCATAAATTTAACAAATACCTAAAAAAATACAAACATAATATATAGGGCTACACCCTGCAACACAATCACATAGGGATGTGCCCGGCAATACAAACTATAGGTCCACGCCTTGCTCTACGGGTACAACAGTTTTCTTACCTATGTCCCAAGCTTCCCGAGCACTGATACCCTGAGCACAGTCCCCTAGTCCGAGCCTCGCTGAAAACCTATTCACAACGTATCAACAACATCCATTTATCAAGTTATAATCCATCAAATAGCTTTGGAATGAAATTCTAGTCTCCGGGTCCTTGAATTCTATCAATTCGGGTGATAAAATCCATCCCAAGCCATAACTTTTGGATTCCAGAGCCTAACACCTTCTTGGGGTCAAAAAACCCCTTAAGAGTTGCGGCCCCAAGGCCTTGTGCCGCAGCTCGCCTCAACCAGAGGCTCAACCTCCCAATTTCGCAGACACGCGCCGCGGCCCAACCTAAGGGGCGTCGCGACCCACCCTTCATTTTGGCCTCCCATCTGTTATAGAGGGTCACGGCTCACCAAGAACAATGCTGCGACCCGTCCCCTTCGAACCCAGAAAATCACCCATTTTCAACAGCCAAATCCTATCCCATATAACCCAAAACCATCCCAATAACATAGTTCAATCAGCACAACAATTCTATTATGTTCCCAACAACAATACCCAGTAGAACATAATCCCAAAACTGACCCAAATAGTCAAAAGTAAATCACAACTTAGTTCACATGCATAAACTTATATTTCTAACCCAAACTACAGCAGAATTTAAATGATCATCAGGTTTTACAGCTTACCTTTGAACCTAATTAAATCTCTGTATTAATCTCTTGAGTTCCAAGCTACTAGCCTCCCAAACTCAAGCCTTGATTTATGAATTCCTAGCTTAATTCCCTCAGAATTTTCTTCAGTCTTCAAGCACCCAAAGAGAGAGAGAAACCGAGTGATAGGGAGATGGTCTTCTGATTTGTTCCAGTGATTTCCTAAGGCTTCTCTAAGCTGATTATTACCCCTGCCAATTGACCAAACTGCCCCTTAAACTTATCCTTAACCCTTAAATAATCCAAGGGCAATTTAGTCATTTACCAAATCCCGTTAAGTCCCCGAGTCTTCCTATAAATCCAAGTTTAATCTCGACATATCTCAATCATTACTGAATTACTACTCGTTACTCAAAATACCCCTAGGGTCCTCTTAAGCCGTGTATTCGACCCCGTTGTGACTTTCAAACTAAATGACTCCCTAGGACTGTCTCGAATCGTGCATCACAAATTTATCACCACTAATATGTGGTGTCAATCACAATATTGCATTTATGCCCTCAACGGACTAAAATTACAAACATGCCCCTAATAACCAAATGGGGCCCACGTGCATATTTAATTCACCTAAACATGCATTTCTAATCACATACTTATCAAATTCACATATTAATACAATAAATCACTTATTGCCCCCCTCCAGGCACACTAATCAAGGCCCAAAGGCTTATTAGCAAATTTGGGACATTGCACCTAAGATTAGTCAGTGCACAAGATTTACACTGACTTGCCAATCTACGATATGATCTTCTTACACATTGTGGGGTTATGTTATTTCCATAACATTAGCAAAGTAGATAAGATCGAATATATTTGTTAAATCGGACAGGACCGATATTGACAGTTGATACGATAAGTAAACATACCATTATGATCTATTCTAGTCATATCATATAGTTGACCATAGGTCAATTCAATCTCAATTCTGAGTGGTTAGTATTCTAACTGATTGTATTATTTGAGTTCTTTGACTTGTTCGTTACCAGCTTACCTTACGGACTAGCCCATACTTACATCTTGGGTGCTCGGTAGTATAATTGAGTGGAAGTGTTAATTATAGATATGAACATCTATAGCTACTGATGAAGAAGTGAAACAATGGTTTCCTTTTAGTTTGGTTCAAGGTGTTCAATGATAGAGATCTTATTTCAGTAATTAAATTAGTTTACTGAAATATCTTGTACAAGGAACTAAGAGTTCTAGGGATAAAATACAATGAGGTGTAAAACAATATTTTAGTCCTATCTCACTGCAGACCATCTATAGAGGATTAAGTGACAATTGTGGTTGTAACAATGAATAATTAATAGTGTATCTATATTTGTTATAGAGCGTTCTATGAATTCAAGAGTGCAATTCTGAGTCTATAGTGGAGTCACGAGGAATTGATAAGTTTGTAAATTTATTTGTTAGATTTATGATAGCTTATTGGAGCTTCATTTCATAGGCCCATGGTCCCAATTATACCTTGGATAAAATTATCTAGATAGTCCCAGTTAATTGATATAATTATCAAAGTTGACCAGGTAAATTTTGGATAATTAAATTATATGACCTAATTGAGTCTATAAAAGGAGTGCTAAGTGAGAGAACAAGTTCAACAAGTCAGATTTTCTGATAGTTTTTAGATTCTCTCTAAACATAAGTCATTTTCTAAGCCTCTTTGTTATTTTCTATTCTTCTCTCTGTATCTATCTCTTGTGTTGAGAATTGCCCACTCTAGTCTAGTTGATTCTAAGGATACTTTGGAAGACTGTGAAGAAAATTGAATATCGGTTCAATTTCCTTATAATACTCTGCGACAGAAAGGATACAAGGGTTAGAGAAACTAAAGGAAGAACTCATTCATTTCGCAGCGTATACTGTAAGTATTCTTATCATTGTTTCTCTTTGAATTCAATTTTAGAAACATGTTCTAGGTTATCTCATATTAATTTGTTTAAAATTAGATCTACATGAAAATAAATAAAGATCCTATAAGAATTTTCCTTACACATACTCAAGCATTCAGCTCGTGGTTCATGTTGGGCGAGTAGGGACTGAACCTTCACACTGAACTCGCCTTCACGACTTGAGTTCCACATGCTTTACCGCCCTCAGCTTATAAGCCAAGCTGCTATGTTGGCCTTGCCATTATGGCCTGCGTTCCGCACACTTTTTTTGCCCTTAGCTTATAAGCCAAGATGTTATATTGGCCCTGCCATTAAGACCTGTATTTCGCACGTTATTGCCGCCCTCAGCTTATTAGCCGAGCTTCTATATTCAAATATAACCAGTAAACATACATTACTTAACACAAATACGCATAATGCAGTCAAATGTGTTTAATAAAACATTCTAAGCACGATTATAATCATGCTCAATAAGTGGGCTCAAGCCCTAACTGCAGTCCAGGTGCAGTTTTCTTACCTTATGTCCTCCCAGAGCACGACACCTTTCCTCTTGAACCAATCGGTGAACCTTAGTCACAACTATAATAATGAATAGCCATTAATAATGAACGAATAAACTGGGCAGTAGAATCCTTCACGAGCCCTTAGGTCTGAGTGCTCGCAACTTAGAACCTCATTTGGCCATTTCCCCAATTAGCGCTGCAACGCGCCTCTAGGCCGAGGTCCCCGAACCACAAGGGCACAAGACATGCGCTGCGGCGCCAAGGCGGTTCATAAAAACCCCAGCGCCTCTAAGTTCATGCTAGCTGCGACGCTCCAAGAACAGCGCCGTGACGCAACCTCGCGAACCCAGAATCCCACCGTTTTCCTCCAAGCCAAATTCCCTAAAAACTCACCCCAAATTCCAACCAAACCCAGGATTGAGTCTTAAACTCATAGAAACACATCATAGACAACATATTATCATCAATAACCAAACCAAAACCTCATCACAACTTAAAATCCAAATCTTGAGCTCAAAACTCAAGAATACTAAAACCAAACCAGAAATTCTCCAAAAAAGAGTATAGATCCTTACCTCGGTTGAGCAATTCGACCCTAAGTTACTTTTAACCCAATTGTGTTAGGAACGAGTTTCCTAATACGCAGCGGAATAGTGGTGGGTTGGCCCAGTGTATGACAAAATTTTTGTAACATATTTAAACTACCTTTCAATATGTGGATCCATTAATATACATACATTAACCATAAGCAAGAAAAGAATTGAAAACATACCTCTTGAAGCCTATCAAGTGTCCTTGCTATCTTTTCGTAATTTGAACGAACTTTCTATCCAAGCTGCTCCCAGGTACTCACACCAAGTTCTTCCACAACGTTCTCTACACTTCAAGAAGTGTGTGGGCACTTAGAGAATAAATGATGGTTACTTTCTGATTCTACTTGATGTACTCTAGGGGTGTTCGTGGTGCAGGTGGTGTGGTTTTTCTCTAATCTTTTGGACCGCACCGCATATTCGGTTTGAACAATTTTCCAAACCGCAACCCGTACCGCATAGACCTCAAACCGCATGAACCGCACTGCATTTTGCGGTGCGGTGTGGTGCGGTGCGGTGTTGGCGGTTTATACCTATAACCAAATAATTTTACAATTAAATATTATAATTAAGAAAGATTCATAATAAATCCCATGACCATAGAGTGTTTAACAAAATAATTAAATGTACAACAAGCTAATAAACTTTAAGCAAAACAATAAAAATATAACAAACTAATAACAAAGAAAAAATGTAATATAAAAGTAAATATTATCTTAATTGAGGAGGAATATCTTTAGATTGAAGTAGAATATGTGTTAGCATCCTATGAAACATTATTTTCTTTTCTAGATATTGTGTATATTATATTATACTATATAAATATTTGGAACACTTCTTAATGGTTACTACTCATAGATGGGTACTAACAATTATAATGATTTGGCAACATAGTGACTTGGTATAGCAAATCACCAACAAGTAAATATTTTTTTCTACATTAATTTCGAATTTAATTAATTTTTTTTCATATAATTAATGGTGTTTCGAACCAATAACTATATTTAGAAATTGACATGCATTTGAAAAATAAAAAGCTTACAATATTATATTTTCATGATAAATACACGTTTTTCATCAGGAAATCTTTAAAAAAATTTGAAAAAAATCAAAATTTACTTTTAGAAATATTAATTAACAACTATATATATGAACCATTGATCTTAATCCAATAGTTAACATTAAAGTAACCATCCATGGGTAGTAACCATTAAGAGTGCGCCCATAAATATTTATGTATGTAACTTTAAATGTAGTAAAATTGAAAAAAATATATATAAAACAGTTAATATATATAAGGATGCGGTGCGATGTGGTTTGTACCGCATTTATAAAATTTAAAATCGCAAACCGCGCCGCACCGCGCGGTTTGGCAAAAATACAAACTGCAACCGCACCACCAAGGGTTCTAAACCGCAAATTGCGGTGCGGTTTAGGCGGTTTGTGCGTTGTAGGTAGTTTTATGAAGACCCCTAATATACTCAACACATGAGATTAAGATAACAGGCCTGAAATTAGTTTTGTATCTTTTTCAGGGAGAGAAAGAAAAATATCGTTCTTTTTTACAGAGCGAATGAATGTCTTCTCAGTATATTCTGATTATTTAAATATTTAAATTAAAAAAATAAATCTGTAACTAATTTACAATTTATCTTTCAATTAATTAATTATCTTATTAATGAAAATATCCAAAAGCTAACTTTTGAATTTTTCATTAATTAATTAATTAAATAAATAAAATTGAAAAATCTATCCGTGAAAAATTATGCAATACACACCACACATAGTGCATGGACTATGTGTGGTCGTGTACCACCCTGTATTTTAGGGATATTTAATTTTTTTATTTTTATTTAATTATTTATTCAAACTACTTCGTCAGATAAAAATCTAACAACCTGATAATTAATTCAAATTTAAATTAAATATATTTTTAACTAATTATCAAATATAATTAATTATATGAATAAATACCAATATTTTAAATTCAAATCCAATTTGAACTTATCAGATTATTATCTCCCACTCAAATAAAGATATTTAATTAATTCTACCAATTAATTAAAACCAATAATAATTTTGAAATTAAATATTTAATTTATTATAATTTCAAAAATTATAATTAATTAATTATTTAATATAATTTTCAAATTAATTTAATTATTTAATATAATTTAGAAAAATTACATATGATTTAAATGATTAAATGCATGATTATGTGATAAGCATGCTTATATGATTATATGGATATGTGGAATGCATGATTATGAATATTAATATGCATGCGGGCCCTGGTTAGCTTATAGGGGCATATTTGTAATTTTTAGCCCAATGAGGGCGTAAGTGTGATTATAAGTGATAAATTGTGGACACTATATTATTATGTAGATATATTTGCAGCATATGATTCGAGACGGTCCTAGTGAGCGGTTTGGCGAAATAGTCACGGCGGGGATTTATACCCGGCTCGGGGGAGCCTGGGGGTATTTTGAGGAATTTAGGAGATATATGGGAAGATCATTAGGCTTTGGGTAAATAATAGGTGATTAATTGGATGATGGGATTTAAATGGTAAATGTTAGGAACACTTGAGGTAATTAGTGGGAATTGGGATTAAATGACCATTCTACCCGTAGAATAATTAAAGGGTCATTTTGTTTGGGAGGGCATAATGGTCATTTCCTAAGTCTATGATATACAAAACCTTTATGTTAGAAACAAAACACAATTTTTTAGAGTACTCTAGGAAAGAAAGAAGGATAAAGTCTCAGCTCTCTCTCTCTCTCTCCCATCCCCTCACAATTTCTCTTCTCCCTCTCACTCTTGGTGTTTAATTTCTTGGCTGTTGAAGAAGCTTGAAGCTTTGAGAATTTAGACAGAAAGTAAAGGGGATTCAAGTTGGGTGTTGGAGCTAGAAACTCAGAGGGAAAAATCAACTAATTTGAGATAAGAGCTCCAGTTTCATCTCTGAATTAATACTGGATTTCTGGGTATGACTAGTTGATGATTATGGTTAGCTATGTAGAGTTAAGTTGAGTAGCATGGGGCTTAAGAGTAAGTTTGATTATGGGTTCTTGATGTTGAATTGGGGTATTAATTGAGGGTTGTTTTTGAGGTGTTTAAGTGGTTTATATGTGTAAATTAGTTCTGACTTGTTGCTGATTGATTTTGGATTGGGGAAAGATGTTGGGTAAAATTCTGGGTAAACTTGTTTGTTTTTGGCTGGGAGCATGAGGAGAAAACCTAGGAGGAATCGAAGGTAAGAAAACTACACCCGTTTATGTGGATAAGTTGGGACTAAGGGTTGCCTATACTTGTATACAATGTTGTATGATGGTATTATGCCATGTGAGTATGAAATAAACGGCCTAAGAGTGACGGAATTAATATTAGCATACAAGGACGCGACTAGGCCACTGGTTACTGAGGTTAATTATATAATCGCTGAGCTCGGCCTAAGTGAGCCGGAGTCAGTGGAATAAACAAAGGGTGCGGCCTAATGGCGTCGACCCTAGAAATTTCATGATATGTTTACTATTATTGTTTTGATGATTTTGGTATGTTGATTACCTGGATAATAGATTATTATTTCGTTGATTGATATCACGGTTTCTGTGATTGCTATGGTCTATTTAATATATATATATAATGTTTTGTGAGTTATTTGATTACTGTTATTGATTATGCTCTGTTATATGGTTTTCTTGCTGGGCCTTGGCTCACGGGTGCTACGTGGTGCAGGTAAAGGCAAGGGTAAGCAGGACCAACCCTGATTTGGAGAGCTCTAGGGGCGTAATGTACATAGTCAGCTGCTCGACCGCCACGACCGAGGGATGTTACAGGTGTTGGAAAAACTCATTGCAGGATCTTTATTCATTTTCATGCAATTTACATATTATCAATCAAACATGCAAATTGCTAGAACATACTCCTATGAAATTGATACAAATATAGACTAAAGTAAAAACTTACATTACGCAGCGAAACTGGAACAACTCCATCCTTCAATCTCTCTAACCCTTGATTCCTTTCTGTAGCAGAGTATGTTAGAGAATATATATTATAATTGCTCAATGGAAATATGGAAAAACCAAAATTACAACTCTATGCAAAGATACAATGGACAAGATAATTGATTAAATAAATATTACAACTCAATTGCTCAAAATACAAGTAAATAGAAAGATGTAGAAGAAGAAGATTACAAACTCAATACTATAATAATACAAGTAAATAAGAAGAACAAAAGAATGAAAACACAAACTCTCACACAACCAAAGTGTAGAGTAGTGGGGATCACCAACTTGAACAAGGTTCAAGACTTTTGTCCAAAAGCTTATTTCCCCCTATTCTCTAAGCACTAAGGGATCTCTCTAGGAAATAGCTCTCTGGAATTATCAAGCCTTTTGGTGTATTTTTCAGCCAAGTGCTTTGTGGATGAAAAAAGGTAGTGTCATACAAGTGAGCATTAGACTCCTATTTATAGAGTTTGAGATACCCCTTTGAATTTCAAATTCCACCAACCCCCATGACTGTTACTAATGTTTAATTGGATGTTTATGGAATTAAAATGGAGATTTGGGATGTTAGAACCATTCAATTTGGAAAAAACTGAAAATTCACATAGGCTGTCAGCCTCACTGGCTGCGGCCACGACTTTTCAATGGCCGCGGCCACTGGCTTCTGTCCCCCAGGCCGCGGCCATTGAAAGTCAATGGCCGCAGCCACAGGCCATTTTCAGCACAAAAAAGTCATTTTTCCAAAACGTCCCAAATCTTTTCCCACATGTTTTTTTAACCTCCAAACACCTATTGGGAGTTAAAAACATGTCTTCAATAGTCATATATCATCATGACTTTGTGAAATCCAATCTCAAATGTGTAACATATAATATACACATTATTGGGTAATATTTGGGAGTTACAAATTTGTAACTGATTTTGTAACTCCAAAATATGTCACATTTGGGCACACAGATGTGTCTAATTTTTGTGACTCTCAATAATATGTTACAAGGTGTGACAAATCACATTTTGTCACATTATTTAATATAATATTATATTATATGAAATAATATAACATGAGTATTATCAAGAGATTGAACAAGATCAGCAACACAGTCTTCCTCACCAAGCCTTTGATCAACCTAGAACTAGTGTGGGCTGGTTCTCAACACATGAGATAGAGATATTGAAGAGAAGAAGAAGAAGAAAGAGTGGCCAAGAAAAGTTAGACTGTCTAGGTTTTCACTTACCAATCAACTGAAACTCACTTACTTCTGAAAACCCTAGATATCATATTCCTTATATAGGCAACTTAATGAGATTTATTTAAATTTAAATTAATTAAAAATAATAAACAAAAATAAAAGCATTGGGCTGCCATAAATGGACTTGGGCCCAATCTCTTTGTTTTGAATTTAAATCCCAACTGGGCCTAAATTCAAAACTTTTTATTTATTTATTTTTTAATTAATTAATTAAATCCTTATTCAAATTAACTAATTATAATTTGAAACTTGATTTAATATTATTTATTTATATTGATACCAATTTATCAATATTAATAAATTTACCCAAAGATTCTCTTTTATTCTCTAAATCTTATATCTCTATAAATTTTCCCAAAATTGACCTAGTCAACTTTAAAAAATCCTAATTGATAATTAAATTAATTAATTGAGACATTCTAGATGATTTACTCAAAGGTGATGCGGGGATCATGGATCCATGAAATCAAGCTCCAACAAGCTACCGTGAATTTATTTACGAATAATTTCACTACCTTATTAATTCCTCGTGACTCCGCTATAGACTCGGAATTGAACTCTTAAATTCATAGAACGTATTTTTAAAACCATAAATACGTTATCCATTGTTATAACCATTACAATCAGTCAATCCTCTATCGATGACTTACTAACGAGCTGGGTGCAAATTACCGTTTTACCCCTCATCAGTATTTTATCCTTAACTCCCACTAAGTTCCTTATAAATGATATTTCCGTGAACTTAATCACAGAAATGAGATCTCAATCATTTAACCTTTTGAACAAAGCAATTAAGGAAATCATCTTTTCACTTCTCATATAGAAGTTTTAGATTTCGTATCTATGAATAATACTCCCACTCAATTACACTAATAAATCTCCAAGATGTAAGTATGGGCTAGACCGTAGGGTAAGCCGGTAACGAACAAGTCAAAAGATTTAAATAATATAATTAGCAGAGTATTATCACTCAGAATTAAGATCGACTTAACATATGGTCAACGTTGTGACATTGATTAGATTTGATAACAACGATACTTATTTATCAATCAATAACCAATATCGGTCCTAGTCTGATGTAACTAAATATGTAATGCCCCGAATTGCCTAATAAGGGTTAGGACCTTGATTAGGAGGCCGGGAGGGCCATAATTGAATTATGATACTATTTAATGATTATATGCATGTTTATGTGAATTATATTATTATATGATGGTGAATGCATGCATATGGGTTCATATTTTAATTGCAAGGGCATTTTGGTAATGTGGCCGCTATGGGTGTAATTGTGTATTTTGAGTGCATGGTTGTGATTAATTAATATAGCCATATTATAAGGTGGATTGGTTCGAGCTATTCGGCATGAGACGATCATGAGATGTAAGTGTTCGGTCTAGTCATAACGGGTTTAAGTTCGGGGCTCGGGGTGAGTCTCGGGGTCATTTTGATGATTAGAACATTACCGAAAATTAAAGGGTAATGAGATATGATTTATTAGTATTTGGGAATATTGAGAATAGCGGGAATTGGAGAACGTTAATTATAATTAACGAGATAGGCGGGAAATGACGGTTTTACCCTTGGGAGTGTTTAGGAGCCTTTATTTGACCTAGGGGAAAAATAGTCTTTTCACCCCTAAGTTATATCAGCCTTTGGGAGTGTTTAGAAGGCTGTAGAAGTGTAAAAATACAGAGCCCTTATCTCATTCTCTCCCGTGCATCATCTCCTTTTCTTACCCTTGGAGGTTTTTGGTCCCAAATTGAAGAAGCAAGCTAGGGAGTCAAAGCTTGGGGATTTTGGATTGAGTTCAGCCTTTGGGAAGGATTCAAATCAGCTTAAGGTAAGGAATTGAACCTGAGTTTGAGCCATACTCTGTTTTTGAGTTATGTTTTAGTTGGTGATTCATTGATGGAAAGTTTGGATTAATGGAAGTTTGATTGATGTTTACTTTGGGTTTTTATGAGGGTGAGTTGTGGATGATGTTTAGTGGTTGAATTGAGTGTTAGGTTGGTGTTTTGGATTGGTTTGAAGGGCTGGTTTCAAGGGAAAACGCAGGTGGAGTCGAGCTGATGCGTGCTGGGTTTTTGGCTAATATGCGTAATGAGCCGCAGCATGGCAATGATGCGCCGCGGCCCATGGCGCTTGACAGGGAAGGCCGCCTCTGTTTGGGGGGCGCACCGCGGCGCAGCTAGGGAGGGTTGTGGCCCTTAGTGGATTTTTCCAGAATTGTGTTTTTAGCTTGGGGATTCAAGCCTTAGGCCTCGGGATCGATCCTACTACCCGGTTAAGTGTTGATTGATGTCCCAGAGGCTAGATATTGATTTGGGAATCTGTGTTGATCATTTTTATTGATAGTATCCTATATTTGGTTATGACTAGGTGACCGCTAAAGGACTAAAAGTTGATCGTTCTCAAGGGTCGTTCCTTTAATCATTCTAGCTCGAATCTGAGGTAAGGAAACTGCACCCTGTGTATATATGGCATGCATGGCTATCCTTGATGCATGTTGGTTGATTATTAAGTATGACATGCATGGCTATTCTTGATGCATGTTGGTTGACTATTGAATGTGACATGCATGGCTATTATTGGTGCATGTTGGATTGTTGAATATAATGCATGTGATGCACAAGAAACATGTGATTAGGACATGCTTTGAGTACTGAGTATGATGTTGTTCAGAGCTTGTGCCTCTGGGTTTGTGCATGGTCCTAATTGTATTAATATTTGTTAAGTAAGCATGCTGAATACCTTGTTTATGGATATTGGACATGTGATATGTGTTTGGTGGCATGACTTACTTGTGTATGGCACTGACTTATTAGTCAAAATCGGTAATGGTGTCAGATCCGTTTGTGAGGCTGAGACTTATTAGTTAAGCTCACAATGGGTTGAGCACTGGTCGTGTTTCCCTGACGTGAGGGTCAGAAACGGCATGAGCGTCGAGGACGCAGGGCCGAATGAAGATTAGATCTAATCGATATCACCATTGAATGGCTCTATGGCATTAATGTTGGATCGACCCTAAAGTCGATGAACTTATAAGCGCTTGCCTGGTCTAAGACAAGATTTTCAGAGCCAGGGCATATGGCCCCGGTGACTGTTTGTCACATGGCTAGGGAACGCTGTTCCACAGTTACGACTCTAGAGTCGGAGGGAAGGTTATGTTGATGACCAATCACCATGCACCTATCCTGTTGAAGCTAGTGAGATGCTCACTTATTTGTTAAGCCCTGGTGACCCTATCGTCACATGGCTAAAGGGAGCTGTACCCATTTTTGTGACTTTGGCTACTGTCACCTACCTGTTTTGGACTGATAGTTCTGAATGATTATTATGATCATTGTTGATATTATATCATGCTTTATTGTGTTTTCTTGCTGGGCTTCGGCTCACGGGTGCAATGTGGTGCAGGTAAAGGCAAAAGGAAGCTGGACCATCCTTGAGTTGGAGAGCTTAGGTGATGACGTGTACATATGCAGCTGCTCGTCCGCCACGGCCGAGGTTTAAAGAGGAACTAGGGTTAAACCCTATTTTGCCGCTTAGAACGGCCTGTTGTAAATATTTTTCTGTAATAGACTCTGAAATTATATTTTTGGGATCCCAATGTATATATTAAACGTTCTAGTGAAACGTTACATCTTATCCAAAGTTTTTAATCCCTAAACCGCTAATCATACTTAGTTACACGATTTCTGGCCAAATGACTCGATTAACGAGTTTAGCACTGTTTACAAGGCACACCGTAACGGTCCCTGGAGTTGGGGAGTTACAACTTGGAATCAGAGCGAGCCAAGGTTTATGGTTCCTGAAGACAAGCTGGGCATGTACACTCATCACTGAAGATAGCTTCACTCATGGAATGGTAACTATTTCTGTAGTTATGTGCATAGTTGTTTAAATAAAATGTAAATGCTTTACCTGCACATTGTATTAGGAAGCATGAGATTTTGATAGAGCTTGGCTCTTGATTATATGATTACATGCTCCGTGAATATATATATATGACTGTGATCATATGATTGCCTGCTCCATGAATATATAATTGTGATATTTGCATGCTGGAGTTGGAGGCATGGTTTGAGTATTGGAAAAGCAGGGATTATGAGTAATGTGTGAATGCTGTGGGCATGTCAGTAGCATTGAAAATGGTTTATGATTGTGGTGTGGTAAGATTTATCCCATGGGGGAAAGCCCTCGATATGCTTATTGTGATTAATGGGTCAAGTTATTAACTGCAGATTTAATCAGCAGGTTTATATTCAAGGCAGGTTATGAGGCCTGGTGATAGTTATACAGGGGCTGGGAGTTACAGCCAGGGTAACAGTTCTTCGTCTACACCTATGGATCTTCAGCAGACGCTTACAGATTTGCAATTAAGATTGCAGAGGCAGGAGGAAGAGATCAGGTATTTGAAGCAACATCGGAGTCTGTTGGGGAGTACCTCTTCCTTTGCTATGCCAGGAGTGGCATCAGCTGTGGCTCAGCCTAGGGTTGAGAGTAGAAGGGAATTCCCATGTAACAAACGCTTATTTAAATGAAATTTATCTTTTATGGCCAAAACCTTTTAACCCTAGTTCAATAATGGTTTTAGTGATACATTTCCAACTAATTGACTTGATTAGCAAGTCTTGCACCTTTATAAACACGCAGTGTAAAGGTCTTGGTTATCCAGGGTGGTACAGATATGGATCTAGATAACATGTATTCATAATACTAGTGGACCGTACTTGCAGTAATTAATCTAAAGATTTCATAACTTTATTTTACTGCGAACTATTCAAGTTCATTTTATCTCAAACACAATCCCCCCGTACCAATATGTGTTTGAGATCACATATAAGAACATAGGAATTTTTCTGATATTTACATAATATTACCACAGAATAATATTGTCCATAAAATATATGCATAACAAATTCAATTTATTTATTTATTTCTTAAAACAATGTCTAGTACATATGCTTTTAGGGCACAATTCCCAACAATCTCTTCCTTGCCCTAAAGAAAATGATGCATCTCTCTCATTCCCATGTTTCTTTCATGCTCCTTAAAAGATTTTATGGATACAGTCTTTATGAAAGGATTTACAAGATTATGCTCTGAAGCAATCTTCATAACTGCAACATCTCCTCGATGAACTATCTCTCTTACCAAGTGATTCTTCCTCTCGATGTGCGTTCCCCTCTTGTGACTCTGTGGTTCCTTTGAGTTAGCTACTACCCCACTATTATCACAGTATAGGACTAGTGGCTTATCCACATCTGGCACTACTTCCAGATCAGAGTAGAACTTTTTGAGCCACACAGCCTCCTTAGCAGCTTCACAAGCTGCTATATACTCGGCTTCCATGTTGGAGTCTGCAATGCTGGTTTGTTTAATACTTCGCCAGACTACTGCTGCTCCTCCAAGAGTAAACATTGATCTAGAAGTCGATTTCCGCCTATCTCTGACTGATTGAAAATCAGAATCAGTGTAACCAGTAGAGTTCAGGTCTCCACCTGAATATACAATCATATAATCTATAGTATTTATAAGATACTTGATAATATTCTTCACTGTAATCCAATGACTCAATCTAGGATTGGATTGATAACAGCTATAACGCCCCACGTCACTATGGCTGCTTCCTGGATTGACGACTGGCCCTACAAACCAACACGAGTCTTTAATGCGTGCTTTGTCCTCACTTGCACGCTTCTTGGGAAAACTTCCCAGGAGGTCACCCATCTTGAGATTGCTTTAGGTCAAGCATGCTTAACTTTGGAGTTCTCAAGTGATGGGCTACCGAAAAAAAAAGATGCATCTTGTTGCATAGTTAGTACCCATCATCCATTTAAACCCTCTTCAGTTGTGTAGTCCCATACCTACACAGTCTTAGAATTATCACACTTGACCTTCCCTAGGCGGTGTAGGATTGCACAGGTGTACCCGGTCTTTCCCCTTACGGATCACGAGATTTTGACTGTCACAATCACCCCCCTTACAGGGCCAACGTCCCCGTCAGCCACACTTCCGGCTGGGTCAAGGCTCTCATACAATTTGTAACGCCCCACGTTACTATGGCTGCTTCCTGGAATGATGACTTGCCCTGCAAACCCACACGAGTCCTTCCAGCGTGCTTTGTCCTCACTCGCACGCTTCCTGGGAAAACTTCCTAAGAGGTCAAGCGTGCTTGACCTGGGGTAGTCTCAAGATGGGTGACCTCCTGGGAAGTTTTCTTAGGAAGTGTGCGAGTGAGGACAAAGCACGCTGGGAAGACTCGTGTTGGTTTGCAGGGTTAGGCGTTATTCCAGGAAGCAGCCATATTTACGTGGGGCATTACAACCATTTTTCATCATCTATCAAGCACAGTTCAGAGCCTCCAAGCTGCTAATTTCATTCTAGAGATAAACACTAGGGTTTTGGGGTTAAAGCTTTCAAATCTAAAGCTTTTCTAAACACTTGGGAAGTAAGATTTTGGAGTGATTTCGGTGTTTGAGGTATAGAACAAAGCCCTAAGCTGTCTAAGGTACTTTTAATCTTCAGGCTTATTCCTTTTCCATTCTTCTTATTCTTTCCTTTTCTTCAAATCCTAACTCGTTATAATGACTTTTGTTTAGGTGTTCAATTTCTTTGAAACTAAAGGATTTTGGTAATTCTTTATTCCAATGGTTTACTTCTATTCATTTTCTTTTCTCAAGAGGACTTATGGTTTCTTTATGTTTGGATGTAGGAGTTTCCAATACCGCTCTTGTCTCCAATATCCCGGTTTTTGGTAAGGAAAATTAGGTAGTTTAGTTTATGATCTAGTTTATGTTTTGTATGTCCTAACATTTCAGGTACAATAAAAGGGTAAATTTTTCTTGACTTAAGGTGTCCAATGATGTATGACGAACTTATGTCCGGTAAGCTCAACAACCAAAATTTTATGACGGACCTAAGTTGATGTCTAGGGCTTAATTGCCAACCCCTATATAAGCACTTATCTTTTTATTATATCTGACTTGTTATTATGATCTATGACCTATAGTTACGATTATGACCTATGATTTATGACTATGATTATGACTTAGATTAGGATTTATGATTATGACCTAGGCTAGGATATGACCTATGGTTTTGTGATGTGATAATATTAGTATAAATAAGTTTTGTTATGACTCTTGTGTAATTTAGGATATGTTGATTAAATGATTATATGACTAACTCTTGTTTGTATTTTCGTTACTGGGCTTAGAAGCTCACCCCTTATGATGTTGTTGTACAGAAAATTGATGATAGAAAGGCCGGCGGCGAGAAGGAACTAGGACCTTCGTTATGTGCTCGTGGGGACCATATAGTCGAGGAAGATCAAGCGGGCCTATTTATTTATTTTTATTAAAGAATGTGTTCTTTTAAAGTTTTATGTAAATGTTTCTCCTTTTAATATGTTAAAGACAATTATTTTATTTTTATAAAACCATAGATCCATATATTTATTTTCAAGTTTTTATTCAATAAAAGAGCAATATTCATGATTGTGATCTAACTTTGTGTTCTCGATAATTTATGAGAAATTAGGGCGTTACATTAATTACTCATTTAAGTTCAAAATGACTTGTTTAGCAAGTTAAGCACTATTTTAAACACACATCGTAACGGTTTTGGTTATCCATGGCATTATAGTTTTAATTAGTGTTTTGGGACTAGAAACACTCATTAAGGTGTTGGGGACAGTTTAATAAAAGTGATGTCGTGGGGCTGGCCATGCGTGGGGGATACCACTTTGGTGGTCACGGCTGGAGGTTGATGGTGGTGATGGTGGTGGTAGTTGTGGCCGAACTAATGGGCATGGTGGCGTAGGGAGTGAAGTCGTGGCTGCCATGGTGAGGAGCCTTGGGTCAAAGCAAGGTTTGGGTGGCCATGGCTGAACGTGTGATGAGGATGATGACAATTGGGTGGTCACGTGCATGTGAGTGCATGTATTCAACTGGTTACTAATGGTTATAGATTAGTAACCAAAGGACCAAAAATGGTAGTTGGTCCCAAAACTTTAGAATTTTGTTGCGGGACTCGGGATTAAGTACCCCAAAGTCTAAGACCTGATTTTTGAGGGTCGGGGTTAGAAAATTTATCTAAGCAATATCCAAGTTTAATAATTTATGAGCAAGACTCGGAAATTATTACTTAGGCTTTAAGAACATTCTAGGCTCGGGAATTAGTTCCAAAGTTTAGATTTGGTGGCTTAGAACCTAAGAAATATTTTCAAGGACTTAGAAAATACTTTAGGATGTACAATATTACCTCTTTTAAGTCTTAAGATCAAGAAGTGGGCTCGGGGCTCGTGATTTGGACTCGAGTATCGAAAAATGGAATTTTAAGAAATAATTGGAGTTTTGACTTGAAATTTCGGGCGTAGTCTAGGATAAAATTATTATTGGAAATAATAATTTTCTAAGCTGAGTTCAAAATTTTGAGAAGGGTATTATGGTCATTTCACCCCAAGGGCTCGGGTTTGGGCCAGGGTCGGGATTTCCAGTTTTTTATTTTAAATTCCCTTAAATATATTTAAAATCTTAGAAAAACATATATTAAGGAATATTGTACCAGTATGATTAAAAAATCTAAACACGATCAGAAATACTCCCAAGGACATAATTCACGAAAGCCAAGGACAAGAGGAAAGGAAGCATACACCAAGGGTAACTTAGCTTGTTGTGATTTTAGTTAATTGTTTGCATGTTTGTATACTGCCAGTTAAATTCTAGTTGCTATATATGTATGATTATATGGCTCAATGTGCATAATAGTACCCCTCTGACGGGGATGAATGTACTTAGTTTAGTAAGGTGTCGTGAATGCAATATGTGAGATATTTGTGTTTGCCAAGGAAACCTTGTGAGGGTGACTCCCATACAGCCGTACAGTGGGGTTAGCCACCAGGCCAGTAAAGTCATCGTGTTTTAGCGAAGTGTACTTGTAACACCCTACTTCCTTAGAGTCGTTACTAAGTGACTTTAAAACGTGCTAATTACTCGCTAATCGAGGTTTTAGGTTAAAAGTGTAGCTAAACTGGGATAAAACCCGTTACCCATCATTACATATAAAACATTTGATAATCATTGAAACCTCAGAAAGTTTTACAGTTGGGATCCCAAAATACTGTTTAGAAAATATTTACAACTCAAAATACATTTACGGTCACCTAAGCGACAAAATTCAGGTTAATGCATCACATTTCACAAAAATACCCTTGGTCGTGGCTGCTAGGTAGGCTGAACATGTACACGTCGCTTCCCGCTCTCCGTACTCATGGTTAGTAGTCGACCTTTTCTTTGCCCTTACCTGCTCCATAGAGCACCCGTGAGTCGAAGTCCAGCAAGAAAACTCAACGCAAACAATCAACATATGCATATCTATCAATGAACATATAATTCAAAACAACCAACAAGATAAATACATAGCGGCCATGCCATCCCAGGTGCCTTACCAGGCCTTGGGTTCGCGGTCTTCACCGTGATGATGACTTCAGCATGCTGGAAGGGTCTCACCCTAACGGCTTGCACTCCACGTGCTTTACGTCGTTCTCGGCCCCTTGTCGTACTCGGCTTTACACTCTGCGTGCTTAACGCCATTCTCGGGCCCTTGCCGTACTCGGCTTCCTGCCGTTCTCGGCCTTCACCATCCATTCACAAATATGCAATACATAACATATAATAAGAAAATACTTAAACAAATAAAAAAACATCAACAATAGGGCTACGCCTTGCAATTCAATCACATAAGGCCATGCCTTGCAATAAAAACTATAGGGTCACGCCCTGCTCTACGGGTACAACAATTTTCTTACCTGTGTCCCAAGCTTTCTGAGCACCGAAATCCCGAGCACAGTCCTCTAACCTAAGCCTCGCTGAAACCTAGTCACAACAAATCAACAATAGCCATCCATTAAGCTCTAATCCATTAAATAACTTTGGGATATAATTCTAGTCTCTAGGACCTTAGATTCTACCAATCTGGGTGGTAAAATGCTTCCTGAGCCTTAACTTTTGGGTTCCCGAGCCAAGAACCTACAAACGGCCAATACATTGAATTAGGGTCGCGACCTAGCCCCTTAAGGGCCATGGCATGCCCCAAGACAGAGGCAAAGAGCCTCCCTGCTGGGAGACACGGGTCGTGGCATACCCTCCCTTGTGTTGCGGCGCGCCTTAAGAACAAAGTCCTCCCGAGGCCTTCAAGCACACATGGGTCGCGACTCGAACCTCCAAACCCATAAAACCTCCATTTTACTCAAACCTAAACCCTCTGAAATTAACCCAATTGAAGGCATATACCCAGAATCCTTGTTTCCATATGCTTAACATCCTTATCATTTCATAAACTACCCGAAGACTTCTCCAAATAACCAAGAATAATTCACAATTCAGCTCACATGCATATCACTTACAGCAGAATTCAACAGAAAGAATTGAGTTAAAAAGCTTACCCTTGAACTTAACTAAGTCTCTGAATTAGTTCCCAAAGTTCCAAGCTGCTAGCCTTCCAAACTCTAGCCTTGAATTCCTGAACTTCTGGCCTAAACTCCTTTAGAAACCAAGCACCATAGAGCAATTAGGTAAACCAAAAGAGAGAGGGAAAGCTAAGAGTTCCTCTGATTCGTCCTTCCTTTTATTTTGTCCTTTGCCTCACTCCAGAATATGCTAAAGGCTAATGTAATCCCAGCTGCTTAAGTCCCAAAATTCTTGAAACATCCCTAAGCCTATCCTCAACACTTTAATGCCACCAATGGAATTTCAGTCATTTGCCAAATCCCGTTAAGTCCCCGAGTATTCCTATAAATCTCTGTTAAATCCCGACATGTCTAAATAATTACCGAATTTCTACCCGTTACTCAATAAATTCCAAACACATATAATATCCCCAAAATACCCCTAGGCTCCTCCCGAGCCGGGGATTCGACCCCGTTATGACTTTCTAGCCAAATTGCTCCCTAGGACTGTCTCGGATCGTGCATCACAAATATATCACCCCTCTAACGTGGTGTCAATCACAATATACAAAAATATTACATTTATGCCCTCAACGGGCTAAAATTACAAACATGCCCCTAATAACCAAATGGGGCCCACATGCATATTTAATTCACCTAAACGTGCATTTCTAATCACATAATCATAAAATTCACATATTAACATAATAAATCAATTATTGCCCTCCAAGCACGCTAATCAAGGCCCTAAGCCTTATTAGCAAATTTGGGATGCTACAGTACCCCTTTGGTACGGGAGGTAAGTATTCTCTAGGCCAAGGAGGCCACACAGGGATCACAGTGTGTGGCGCCCAACGTAGGGATTTTTACCCCTAAGATTTGAATTTTGAATTTCAAATAAATTTGTTTAATCAATTATTTAATTATTCCTTTTAAATACGATTCAAATAAATAATTAAATATAAATAACATATTAGTTTTAGTTTGAATTTTATTTTTAATAAAATAAAGATTATTTAATTAGATGAAATATAGACTCTCTCTCAAAAGCAATAGTTTTCTCTAAACCTGAAAATCATTCTAAACCTCTTCTCTCAGTCAAACATCTCTAGATCTCATGTGTTGAGTACATCTAGAGAGTCACATAAATCAACATTTCGAATCCTACATGTCCACACACTTCCTTGTGTGTTTGAGGATTGGTCTGGAAGATCAAGGTGTGAGCTTTCAGATTAGTGGATAGGAATATAGTTGATTTTATACAAAAAGATTCAATGACATTTGATAGGCTACAAGAGGTAATCTCTGATCTGTTTTGTATGTGATTTAATGTTTATATATGTATATGATCGTGACTGGTATTAATATATATTAAAATGAGTCCATATATTATGCTGCGCACCTTTGATTTGATCATTTAATACCAACAAGGCTTTATATCAATTTCTTTAAATAAACCAACATTATTTATCATTTTATATTTTGATATTTGTATATTTATTTTAAAATTATATACTTCAAAAATAAAACAAGTCATTAACTAAAAAAATTATTGGTTTAAGATTTTTTTAAAAATAATAGTTTTGAAGTGTTTCACATTCCTGTGTATCTGAAAACTACCTGCCAAATGTGTTCACTTGAATCCAAAATCAGGAAAACTTAAAACCCCTGGAGTGTAGTTTCCCACGTTAAAAAAATTCAAACCCAATACCAAACATAGGAAAGTGTTCAAATTCTCATTCCCGTCTCCAGATTCTTATATACCAAACAACCCCTAACAACTTTTACATGGGTTTTTACTTCGCTTTAAGGTATGGCGCCTTAAAAAAATCAGCTGCTACTTTGGTTTCTTAAAAAACAACGTCAAAAGACAAATTGGACGTGGGTGATGTTTGGATTAACTTAAATTAGGACTTTTCTACTATGGTTTTTGTTATCCCCAAAATTTGAAAGAGATGACGTGGCAATGGAAATGACAAATGGCAAGGAATGGTTGGGTGATCTAGCTTAGGAGTGACCCGGTAGACCAGTGAAGAATTTTGACTGGCCAATCACATGTTTGTCTGCCCAGGCATGACCTAGTCCGACCAGACATGACCATGTCCGACCAGTCATGACCATGTCCGACATGCCAAGTGCATGTCTGCCCAGTCAAGTGCATGTCTGCCCAGCCAGGTGCATGTTTGCCCAGTCAGGTTTGTGTTCGCCCGATGAAGGTTTGACCGACCAGCCTGAATGTGATATGGATAGACTAGACAGAGCAGGGCTACGTAAAAAATTCAAGAAACGGCTTCAACAAGAATCGGTCTTGGCTTGCGCGAGAATCTATCAGTTTATCCCTTGAATATAGTGTATTGTTATATTTTGAATGTTATTGTAAATTAAATATAATGAGAATAACAAAATATCCCTATTATGAGTGACATCATCTGTACGATCCTGAGCCTATAAATACAAGGCTCATGGCATCATAAAGGGGACTTTTGATTCGAATTCTAATTTTCTAGAGAGAGAGTACTTATATCTTGAGAGAATTCTTGTAATCTGCACTGAAGAAACTCAATTGACTCAAGTTCATCTGATCTTGAGTGCAGATCTATAATCACAACTCTAAGTGGATTAGGATATTACCAACACATTGGGGCTGAACCACTATAAAAATCATCTGTTTTGTTTATTTTTCTTGAAGGTTTTTGTCGTTTGGACGTCTACATGTCGTTGGCCAAAAACGCGGTCAACATTTTGGAGCTTTCATTGAGAGCCTGAAGAGAAAGACAGATGATCCCTGAAGTATTATGGCGCCTAAGAACACCAATGCGTCCTCCAAGAAGAAAGGCTCCTCTAAAGAGCCTGCTAGATCAGAAGGTCCTGGCCCACAAGACCATGAGACTGAGCCTAGAGTCATACTCGAGGACATGACTCCAGAGGTTGAAGAACTCCAGGAAGCCATGGGGGCCTTCCAGGAGTAGATGGCAAAATTCAATGCCAGAAAGGAGGCGTTCACTGAAGAGATGGCTAGGCAGAAAGCGGCGTTTGAGAAGCAGAGACAAGAGATGGAGGCCAGGAGCAAGGAGATCAAGCGACAACAAGAGGAGGCCGATAGGTGACATCGCGAGGTTGCACTCGCTCTGGGGGCAACTACCTAATTGGCCTAAGCCAATGCTCAAGCCGCAGCACAAGCAGCCACCCAGGGAACAAGAAATAATAATGCTAGTCAGAGGACCACTGACAGAGCCGATTCTCGAGGACCGGACAGAAGCAGGAGTAACCCCCCTGGTTGGGAAGATGATGGAGACCGATCCAGAACTGCCTCGACGCAAAGGGAGCACTCTAGAACCCCCTCCAGGAGCCACCGATCAGAGACTTCTTGATCAGGGAGTCACCGATCAGGTAGTAAAAAGACTCCACCCAGGCAGAATCAGACCAAGACTCCTTGAGATAAGAGGACTTCACAATTCAAAGATGGGCATGGTCGTGATGAGGCTAATAGTCATCACACCGACCAGTCAAAGGAAAACGAGGGCAATGACCAACAAAAAGGAAAGGACTGCCCGGGGCGTACCGAAAGGCCTCCACTGCACCCCGGCCACTAGCGTAGTGGGAGAGCGCAAGTCCCGCATAGTAAGCCCTCTGAAAAATCGAAAAGTACGGTGTTTGATCAGGCAGGAGAGCATGCTTTCCGGAAGGATCTGAGGGACGTTATCACCAACAAGAGGAGGACCATCCCGGTCGAAGGGAAAAATCTGAACCTCCCTGCCAGTCAAGTAGAAATACTTGACGACAATGCACCAGGTGGTAATGCCCGACCAGGCGGTCAAGACCTTGGAACTTCATCAGTTGCACCAGCCATCCAACCCCAGCTTGACATGCTAATAGCTGCAGTGCAAGGTTTGTCAAAACGACCTTCCGGGATAGATGCGATAGACCACCGGAATGGCAGCCCATTTTGTGCCCGGATTAGAGCAACCCAGCTGCCGACAAAATATAAAGCACCAGTTTTGCCAATATATACAGAAAAGGCAGATCCCATCAGACATGTTGGGAAGTTCGAGGACCAGATGGAATTGCTCGGAGTAAGTGACGATTATCAGTGTAGAGTTTTCCCGACTACATTGTCGGATACTACCCAGGAATGGTATTGGAAGTTTAAGCCAAACTCCATTACCTCTTGGGAAGCATTCAGGAAGGAGTTTTGTAGACAATTCAACACTGCCCGGACTCCACCAGTGTATGCCAACCACTTGGCAGATATCAAACAAGGAAAAGATGAGTCTATAAAGAATTATATATAGAGATTCATGAGAGAAGCTAATAGAGCAACTGCTGTAGGAGACGAGGGGAAGATGGTTGCAATATCCGCTGGGATAACTTATCGGAGCCCTTTGTGGGATAGCATACATAGAAATCCAATTTCAACACTTCAACAATTTCTTGACCGAGCAGACAAGTATATGAAACAGGATGATGCAATCGAGAAAGAGGAGAATGGCATAAAAAATCCGGGCGAATCAATGGACTCTCCTAAGGATGGTGGAAAGAAACGTGGAAATAACGGGTCTGACCACCATGAGGAAAAGAAAGTAAAGTTGAGTTCAAATGAAAAGCCAACCAAGTATGAGCATCAGTTCACTAACTACACCACTCTCTCGGCTAGCTGAGCGGAAATATATCTTGCTAGTCATGAAGAGGTTCCCTTCAAGAAACCTCCACCCATCAGGAAAGAGATGAGGAAAAGAGATATGAATAAGTTTTGTCGTTTCCATGGAGATTATGGTCACGACACGAATGAGTGCAATCACCTCAAGGACGAGATAGAATTTCTTCTCCGGTCGGGCAAGTTGAGGAAGTACCAGGCAGAGACACCCCAAGGAGAAGGAGGCAGCAACAATCCTGGTTTCAGACGACAAAGACCTCCACCCTTGCAGCCCGGTCCTATGGACTTTACCATAGACACTATATGTGGAGGTCCACACTTAGTTGAGGATAGCAACGAAGCAAGGGAGAGGTATGCTGAGTGGGAGTGCTAGGATCAGAAACCACTGGAGTGGCAATGTAGAGTCCAAGAACTTTACTTAGCTAGTTAGATAATAGTAATAATAGTAATAGCTAGTAGTAGTTATAGTATGTTTATTACTGTGGATTTTGGTTCAAGCCGGGATTTAGTTGGAAACTCCTAGCAATAGTTATGGATTTTATAAGTTTAACCTTTAGTTTAAGAAAATTAATTATAACATAAAGTTTGATTAATATTGCTGGTTATTAATATGATGATTATTATAACCTAAGGTTTAGATAGAGCCAATAGGATTATGACACTTGTCATATGCATGATTATTAAGGAATCATTATTTTAATAAGGGAAATATAAGACTTAGTCTTCACCAGAATCTATTAGGAGCATGATATTTATTTAGATATTTAGACTCACAATTTTATTTATTTGTAGATTAGGTTGTTCTTTAGATAATTAAATATATATTTTTTTCGTAACTTTAGGGTACTGTAACTTCTGACCTATATTTTACCAAGTTATGTTATGAATTTCGAAAAATAGTATTTCTAAAAAGTTGTATATAATTTAATCAGGTCTCTAACGGTATAAAGATATTCAAAATCGGAGTCCTACAGCTCCAGATATGTTGATTTTACTGTAGTTTAGTTTAGAGTTACAGGATTTAGAAAGTTAGAAGTTAGGATTCTATTTTAAATTTAAATTTAAATTTGGATTATAATTAGAAGATTTTTATTCCTTTTTAAATTTAAATTTAAATTTGGATTATAATTAGAAGATTTTTATTCCTTAGGATTCTATTTTAAATTTGAATTTAAATTTGGATTATAATTAGAAGATTTTTATTCCTAGAACTCTATAAATAGGACCTAGCACCAAGTCTTTTCATTCATTCTTCAAGTATTGATCAGAGCCTTCTAGGTGCTAGTGAGACAATAGAGTGATAAACACTTGGGTTGGGGTTATAAGCTTTGTCATTCTAAGCTTATTAGACACTTGGGAAGTAAGGTTCATAGAGTGTGTTTCAGTTTTGAGGTATAGTTCGGTCATAGCAATTTCAAAGGTATTCTTATTCTTAGTTCCTTTTCTGTATTGTTTCATTAGTTCTTGTAGTTTTTCTCTACTCAATTCCTAACCCAATCTTCTCTATTCTTGGTTAGGCATCTAAGTTCTTCGAACTTGAGATTTCTTGTTGGTAAGTATCTTCTCGATGGTTTAGTTCATTCCTCTTCATCTCTTTCTTTTAGAAAACTCACATCTCTATTAATGGTTTTTAGGAGTGTTCCAAAATTACCTTGTTCTCATCATCCCGGTATTTTGGTAAGGAAAATAGGCTAGATCTTGTATGTTTGTATGATATGTTATGTTTTTATGTTATGTTATGTTTAATATGTTATGATAAGTTTATGTTTTTATATATTGTGTTATTATTTACCCTACCTCAAATATTAGACAGGGGACGTAGATGGGTTATCATACACTACATGTGATCTAACCTATCTCAAATATTAGACAGGGGACGTAGATGGTTTATCACATGTCATAATGGCCATTATTAGTATAGTCTTATATAGTATATGTTATGATATGTTTTTAGCATATGTTATGATATGATTTTATGTGTATGTTTATGTGGTTTGTAGTTTTTCCATACTGGGCATTAGGCTCATTCCTTTATGTTTATATGTGCAGGAAATAGTTATGGCGGCGGAAAGATTCTTGGCAGTTTGAGGATGTGTATTGAGGCAGGATGGAATCAGTGGATTGCGCGTTCGATTCGAGGATGAAGTTTTTAAGTCTTTTAGTTATGATTTCTATGTATTATTTTTCCGAACTTAATTTTGTAACCAATTTATTTAAGTTATGTTTTGTTTTCAAAACAATGGGATCCCATATCCTAAATGAATTTTTATGTATTTAACCTTTACTTTACAGTTTTTAAATAAAGTTATGGTTATTTCATATGTACGTTTTCTTAAGATTAGTATAGTAGTCATTAATGGTCCAAAGTCTAGAATAGTTGGGTCGTTACAGGCAAGCATCAGAGGATCTATTATTTCTAAATACCACTTTCAGAGTGGTAGATTGATTTTGAGTTGTTTGACTTGCTATTTAAGTTGGTTTATGAGCTGGTTATTTGCTAACCAATCATTTTATTTTTGAATAATTTTGGTTGTTTAAGGCTCGTTATTAGACATGTTTTGTCCTTTTTAATTTATGAGTAATAAAAGAGACTACCCGCAGCGTGGTCGATTCTTGCTACAAATCTGCATGTTTGTTAGTTATTCGAGCATTGTTCAACTGGTCGGTAATATCGGACAGTGTTCAACTGGTCGATACATTCAAGCAGTGTTCAACTGCTCGAATATTTTCCATATATTCTATGTGTTTCACGAGTAATTAACTGCTCGAACAGATTCAGTCAAGTAGCAAATGACTAAGGATCTTTCAATTATTGATCACCTAGGGGGCACATGGGGTATACTGGTATATAATTTAACACAGGCAATAAGAGCATGAGTTAATATATCTGTTTTTAGGCTGACTTGTAAATTTTCGAAGTCCAAAAAGGCCATTAAGCTAACTTGTTTGACAAAGCTTAAGTAACTTGGAATTCTTTAAAATTTCTAGTTAGGAGCAGATATTCGTGTGACAATAAACATTATGCTCATAAAATATTAGAGCAATAAGAGTGTGAGAAAGTATACTTAGTATGGACTTGTGAAATGTCTAGAATTTCTAAGTTAGAAAACTAAGTACTCATGCGAAGATATAAGGCATACACCAGAGTGACTTTACTATTCTAAAAAAACTTATAACTTTTTAAGTCTAAAAAAGACTTAGAATATTTTAAGTTAACAAAGAAAAGTAAAGTATAAATGCCAACAACTCAGCAGTAAGAGAGATATATCAAAGCTGCAAAGCAACAATTGTCTTCACAAGAATAAAGAGCAAACTACTATCCGGGTACAAGGTTTAGCTGATTAGGTGCAAAGTTTTCCTAGTCGGGAGAGCAAATACAACTTCCCTGGTCGGCTAAGCATGTATCGCCGATCAAGTAGGAAACTCTGTTGTTTAGCATGAATAACATCGATGAGTCTCTGGAGTGAATCAAACAAACATGAACAAATGAATGCAAAGTAAATACTACATAGTGAAAAAATGTCTTTGAAAAGTGAAGTCAATTTTTCCCCAAGATTGATTGAGAGAAATTGATCTCTCAAAATACTTTTGGGAGATTCAAACAAGATGTTTTGATGGTTTTTGGAAAGAGAAGTTTTAGGCATATGCTTGAGTAGCTATGCCATATGCCCGATCGGTTGGGTGATGACCGAGTGGATGCCGAGTGTGCCGAAGCAGGCACGCGCGCGCATCCGAAGGATGTGTCTGAGCAGTCGGGAGGCGGCATCCGAGCAGCTGGAGTTGCTTGTCCGAGCAGTGGGGCTGCGTGTCCGAGCAGTGAGGCTGCGTCTGACCAGGTGTGTGCTGCGTCCGAGGGGTGGCGTTCTGTTTCCAATCAGTTGGCTGTGTGTCCAAGGCAGGGGCGTGTTCGAGCGGCTGGAGCTGGCGTCCAAGCGATTGGAGCTGGCATCCAAGCGGTTGGAGCTGGCGTGTCCGATCGGGTAGCGCAAGTGATCGAGCGGATTGGCCTGACCGAGTGGCTTAGGCGTGCATCCAAGCAAATTGGTGGTGACCGTCCGAGCACTTAGATGAAAATTGCCGATTGGCCATACACATATTTTCCAACAAACCATTTATCACATATGCATTCAAGGTTGGCTATAAGGTCCGAAAGGACAATAAATCTCAAGGGCATGGGGCACAAACATGTTTTCCTACTCATGGGATACTACAACAAGATCAAAAAATAGAATTTGAAGAAATCAAAAGACAAGTTCAATCTTTGGGTTACGAGAAAGTTACTAACCGGATGGAAGCTTTTGGATGACCTCAAAAACATTTTGCTAGAGAAAAAGTTTATCATACGAGTAAATCGTATAATAAACTTGGGGGGGCAAATGTTAACCCCAAAATTTGAAAGAGATGACATGGCAATAGAAATGACAAATGGCAAGGAATGGTTGGGTGATCTAGCTTAGGAGTGACCCGGTAGACCAGTGAAGAATTTTGACTGGCCAATCACATGTTTGTCTGCCCAGGCATGACCTTGTCCGACTAGTCACATGTTTGTCTGCCCAGGCATGACCTTGTCCGACCAGCCATGACCATGTCCGACCAGTCATAACCATGTCCGACCAGC